>NC_041345.1:23650384-23950384 GCF_004354835.1 Perca flavescens | reverse complement strand
GGAACTTCAACACTGGCTACATCTGTTTAAACTATGTCACGAGCAGAAATGGGAACACATTGTTGCTCAAATTTAGAAGTATTGATTATCTTCTCAGAAGAAAACCTCCTTCATCCTGCTGTGCCTAGTCCGAGCCCTCTGGGAGTCTCTGGTCTCCACCTAGCCCACTGACACAGTCACACACACCAATGGAACTGCAAGTGTGCAGTGCAAGTTTTAAAAAAGGCTTTGACATCTGTATGTGGGTGATTGTAGTTTGTCCACAGATGTGCATAAATCGCCTTGTTTGTAGAAATCTCCATTTGTGTGTGTGCGCTACCTTCAACCCATCATCCCCATAATCACAGATCTATCTATTTGTCCTTCACAACAGGTTCATTCGGGTCACCATGACTCACAAACGTCCTCATTTTTGCCATATGATATGTCAAACTACAGTGGACAGCTTCACATCTGGACCCAAGGTGCTAGTATCAAATTGCAATCTTCCTCTCATAGCTTTTTTTTTTTCGCTTGCCGCTTTACCCCTTTACTTAACTTTATATCTCTCTCTCTTTTCTCACTCTCTTCCCAGCCCCATTTCTCTCGATTTCTCCCTCCCTCGGTTTTATATGGAAAAACATTCCTGGTGTTCTACTCGGCTCCAGTGAAACCTGGTGCTTATTTTCAGTACCCTAAATTGATAGCAAATGTGAGGACAGATCCCTCCTCTCGTTCACTCTTCCCTCCCTCCATTCCTCCACCGCACCCCACCTCCTCCCTTTTTGGCATCAACAGTGAGGATACGTGGAACATTTTCGTGACCATATTAAACCCTAAGGTTTTATGTTTTTGAAAGTGTTCCCCTTTATATTCAACTGTTGTTGTTACATTTCAGGGGAAGAGAAAGTCTACAGTCTGAGAGTCTCGTTGAGCGCAGGACTGAGTCACAGACTTTTTGTTTTTCAATAAGCCCCCCACTGCACCGTGGAAACCAAACCTGGTTAGCCTCAGCTGTCTTTACCCATAATTCAACAATCCCTGTGTGTTTGTTTTCCCTTTTTGCCTCTCTCGCTCTCTCTTTCTTTCTCTCTCTCCCTCTCTTACTTTTACTCTGTAAGTGAAACCCTAACTGCACCCTTCATTTTGATGCAGCCAACTGAGTTCTGCTGGACCAAAATGCCCTCTATTGTTATGGATGTGTGCCGGGGAAGAGAAACTGAGCCTCGTGGATCGTCCCTCTGTGGGTGAAGCTTATTGTGGTTTTGATTAGAAGATGGGGGAAGAAAACCCAGTCAGCTCCTTGTGAAGTCTGGTTTTGTTTCAAAATGCAAACCGTTGGACTTTGTGGGCGAAGGCGAAGGTGTAGCCTGCAACTTTTCACAAAACCAACTTGTAAACCCTAAAAAATGTTATTTGTTTTCTTTTCTTTTTTGCCATGTATGCAGACAATGCACAAATCAAGCAACTAGCCTATAGCCACAAGGAAGACAGAGTTACACCCAATTTAGTCTAGAGCTGTAACAATTCAAAATGTTGCTGTACAATTAATTGTCTCAGAAATAATTGCAATTAACAATATAATTGTCTCTCTCCATCAAATTTAAAAAGATGTATTCATTTTTTATTACCAATTAAAGTTTTGAATGAATCCCAGGATGCATCTTTCCATTATGTGACCCAGATAATGTAATAACACAAATACCCAGCCTGTGAAGTAAACAACTTCTCTTTATTATCATAAAAAAAATGTTTCTAACTGTATCCCCATTGTCATTTTTGTTGCTATGAACGTGTATAGGCTCAAGTGCAAACAACTAACAATTAAAATAAAAATATATAGCCTGAACAATAATCACTTACATAATTACAATTTGGCATATCTAACGATTATGTAAAACAAATGACAATTAGACAGTTACGTAATAATTGTTCCTGGCCTAAATGAGTCATCTGTTTATCAGCTGCAGCTTGTCCTCAGCCAGCACATCACAGTGGAGGAAGGACTTACTGCACTCTGTGTAAGCTAGCTGGTGAGATAGCCACAGCTAGCCTGAGCTAAAAGTGGACATGTTGTTAATTCAGTTTGTTAGTCCACTTAACTAAATAAAACTAGTAGCTAAATATGGAGGAAAAGAACTGCTGGGTAGGTATCAAGGTATCAAGCAGAGCTTAGCGGGTTATAATAACTGCCGTCTTTCTTTTTTCTTTTCACAGGAGTTGGTGTGGTTAAGTTAGCCAGCAGTGGCATCTTTTTTGGCAGCAGAAACAAGTTGTCAAAACAACTTGGATATGCCGTCCCCTTCTAAGTCGATACAGCGAACGTGTTAGCAATTCATTCAATCCATTACGGAGCAACATTGGCAACAAGTGGTGAATTTAAATCCAATGTAAACGGTTCTTTAATTGCTAAATGCTCCACTATGTTCACCAGCTTGTCGCTAAATTTGTCTGTCCGCAGTTTGGTGCTGAGCAGTTAGGTACGGTGGGTTTTTTAGAACTTTTTTTTGCTGAAACAACTGCCTGCTTGCCCTGTGGTTGAAAAAGGCAGTAGAAGAGCGGTAAGAGCGAACCAAAACTCTAGTTGTGGGCTGTAAAACCAAAACCATGAGCTGAAAGATGCTAAACATCTGTGTAGAGCTGAAGGAAACTAGAGTCAGGTAATAATTCTCTGTGGCTTTATCACTACAAAATGACACTTTTTACTATACACACGTCATGTATTAAAAACATTTGGTTGCTAAGATGACAGTAGGCTATTTCATAACTGCGTTTTGTTTTGGATACGTTCTACCCCCCAGTAGCCAAAATCCACTTCGTGCAGATTTTGGTTGCTCCTGGGCCGAGCTAGAGGAAGGTGCTAGGCTAGCGGGTGGTTGTTGAGCTCTGCACGGATGGAGAGCCAGGCCTGCCTGTTTGTATTGGCCAACTTTCAGCATTCCACATGTCTTTGTGATTTTCAGCTCCCTGACCTCATGAGACCCTCCACACTACTGAAAGTTATACTCACACCAGGAGCACAGATGGATCAGGAAGGAACGCTGAAAGCCTATTGGTGCTTGGCTACTTTCTAAAAAGGCACATGTAATGAAAAATACAGGCCACGCTGCTGCAGCTGCTGCCGCAAATCAACTTTAACTGTGAAATATGAGTCAATGATTCCTGCAAATTCTCTAAAATTGTGATCATTAGCATCTCTCATTTCCTAAACCCCTTAGCATTCCGCCATTCTTTTTATTTTATTTTTAGAGGGGTAGGGGTGGGGGACAGGGGATGTTTAGGGGGTGATAGCAGGTCAACAGTAGATGCTTCATAGAAGTGGTATACAGCATTTGAAAGCCGGGAACTTGAGGCTTAATTTGACATGCAGCGGAGCAATGTTTTGTAATAATGTCATAAATCAGAAATAAATATTAATTAATTGATTAATTTATGGATTAATCAATTCATCAATTAATTAAAATACATTCTGAAAGTGTAAAAGGACTAAGAACATTATGCTATCAGTGTATAATGGCCATATAATGCCATGGCCGTATAATTCTCCTGCTCACTTATTTAAGTTATGTAAGTTGTTGCAGCAGTTTTTGGGTTGATACTATTTAACCCTATTTGTTACACAGATTTGTGCACAGTAACAATTTAATAATTATTGACCACTCAAGAATTTATGAAGATGGTCAGAAATCCCTCCAAAATACCACGTTAAGACCCCAAGACCTTGAGGAACACCATAAAATAAAATCCATGCTTGGATTTGGTAACAAAAACCTTTTTGGAGACATTTGAAGATTTCTGCAAAAAAAAATTGTATGTTGACACAACAGTGTCAGTGTCACCTTGCCCTACCGCTCCACTCATCACCTAGCAGGCGGTTTAGCAACTTGATGGCGATTAGCAAAGTGTGCACGGTGCATCGAACTGTGTGCGCAATGAGCAGAGTTTTTACGTGAGCAGCAAGAACACAAAAGATAAAGAGAGAATGTGGCAAGTTAAGAAATTAAGAGATGGTGCATGCACAAGATTAGGAGGAGGCGCCGAGGTGATTAGGGTGAGAGGAGGGAGGCAGGAGGGTGTTCGTAGCCAAATTAAGGATCAAGTAGTGCCTTGGGCCTGATCTAAACAGGATTTACCTGTTGCTGTCCCCAGGTGACTCGCTTCACTCATTTACCCAACACTGCCGCAGGGCCCAAACTCCCAAAGACCTCGTTAATTAAAGTGCAGACATGCAAAACATTCAGGCACGTGTGTGTGTGTGTGTGTGTGTGTGTGTGTGTGTGTTTGCACAGGACTCTCTCTCCACTTGGGTTCTTTTATTGAATTATCTGAAACTCTCACCTTTAATCAGTGTCTCATGAACTCCCATGAACACAAAGTTCATTTGTTAAACATTCTCGTATACGTGAGCCCAATCACGCCACACTTGATGCCTCGGCGGGGAGGGGTTTTATTCAACTTCAGTCAGTGGTATAATAATAAACAAACGATAACGCCATAAATCCTCAAAGCTAAACGGTAAGGTGACAGGTGGCGAGGTAGAGGAGCGAAGGCAAAAAGAGTGAATGTTCTAGCAAACGTCAGGCCCGCCCCTGGGTAAACTAGTCTTTTTGAATTCACAAGTTACAACACAGGCCTCGAAACATGAACATACGCAGAGTGCACTCATCAGCAGGTCATGGCGAGATGTCACCCTGCAGTTACCAACCCCATTATTGAACAAAACCAAAAACGATAACTGTCAGCCACAATCAACAAAGCTGAGAACAACGTCTGGACGGACTCCATCTCCCTAGTTAGTACCTCTGCAAATGGAGGCCAAACTGTCTACTCCCCCCCCCCCCCCGTCCCTCCCTCCTCAAAAAAAAAAAAAACAATCCTATATCCGCCCTTTGCCCTGGGGATGTGTGTCAAGATGGTTTACACACTAAAAACAAACAGGCGTCCCATTGCAACAGCAAGAAAAATGGATGTGGGTTTGGACGAAGTGGGAGAGGGAGGGAGGGAGGGATGGAATGGAAAGGAGGGCAGGATCAGGGTACACATGAGGGAGGGAAGGAGGGAAGAGCAAGAGAGTGAAAGTTGTCATAAAACGACAATAATAAGAGGCCTCAGTGCCACCCAGTGACCACATCAAGGCTTCTGTAATGACAGGCTGTGCAGAACACATGTCGGACTGAGTGGAGGAGTGTGTGTGTGTGTGTGCGTGACGCGTGCGCCCTTTTGTAAGCGCTATAAAATGACTTAGTTAACTGGGTAATATTTTTCTCAGCATGGAAACATGCACAGTACATCGTACGTACCACAAAGCAACACTGGACAGGCACAGAGTGTACACATGCAGCCTTTAATTTAGACTATACGCCACTCGCTCAGGAAATGTAGGTGCATGTGTACTTGACTTTTCAAGCCACGAATGAAAAAGCAGCCGGAGATAACGGAGGACAACACAACTGGAAAATCCCCCCCACTTCCCCGAAGTCACCAGTGTGGTAACATTTTGGCTTGCCTTGCGTCATGTCAACAGACAACCAACGGTTAAAGCGTGCGGGCTCCGACAGGACTCCATGGTGCATTCGATTGCGCATCGTGAAATCATAATACACCCAAACTGTTCTGCCATCTATCTATAGGTTAATGGTTGCTTATTCATCAGTCTCGACTGAAGGCTTGGTCAGACACGCACCAGTCTCTGCAAATATTTGTTCCATCTCTCAATCACTTTAATTTAAGCTCATGTGCCTGACGAGTCCAAGACTGTGTTTCAGTCCAGGCTCCAAGGTCCGACCCATGACAGCACATCGGCAGAGCGTTGGGTACTGTAGTGGATCTTTTTCTGGCCAGTGAACGGGTAGCGATCGCTATTGACAGCCCGCAACAAACTACACCATGCACTACGCAGAAGTGCAGACATCGTTGTCGAAGCAAGGATCCAACGAGTGTTGAGTTAAAGATGATGTCACAGCAGTTTCACGCACCTCGCTGTGGCAATCCGCTGAGAATCCCGCCTTCATTGAGAAGGTACTATCCACAGTGGGACATGAAACCGAGAAAAGCACCTGGTACCAAAAGTCAGTTGAGTTGAGCCAAGCCATGTAAGGGAAATTAGGCAAAAATCTCATTTTAGTTCAAAAGTCTTTGGCAGGTCTTTTCCATAAGCTCTTAAAAGCAAACATCAGCTGTGACATCACTGATTTGGGTGTGGCAAACATGTAACATGCTTGAAAGTTTCTGCCTATAGAGTGCAGCGGTTTCCTACTTTGTTCTGTTTGGTGTGGGCTTCACGTTTTATAGCATTAGGTTTAAGCGAATACATTTTGCATTAGCCAGGGCTCAAACATTCTAGCCAGGTCTTAGCCGCGTCCAGTGCAGCCAGCATGTATGTTCAGTGGTTCATAAAGAGAAAAAGAAACAGGAGCTTAATAACGAAAGAAGCCACAGATATATTCCAAGGAAAACCTGAGCGTTTCCAAAATAAAATCAACAAAGTTTCACCCTTGAGTGTGATAAACTGTGTGCATAGGACACAGCTGTTTACCAGAGCAGACCTGGACAAAGAAAGCCAGACAGGCAGCAGTGGAGCGATGGAGGGACCTTCGCCCAGGAGAGAAAGTCCTGTTCTTTTTCACAAACACCTTGTAGAGAAAAAAAAAATAAAAGGCCTGACCACAAAAGAGGCTCTGTGCTTCAGGCCATTTCAGTTAAGAGTTCTAGCCAGGATAGATCCACTGAGAGCACAAGAGAGACGGAAAGAGAGAAAGAGAAAAGGGAGCTTTATTTGGTTAACAACTTCAACGAATCAGTGTGGGGGAAGAATGTGTGTATTTTGGCTCGGTTTGTTTTGCATTAGGATATAAAATATGTCGAGATTACTTCATCGCACATCTAAAGCCCAATGGAAAGGAGATGGGCGAGGGTCTAAAAGTGGGAACCACAGTTTTTTATAAGTTGGGTTTTGGGTAACATTAATTGTGTCTCACTGGGACAGAGGCTTCAGCAAAGCATAGTGAAAGAATGTAAGCCCCAAAAATGCTACATTCCCAAAAAGACAGTCTCAGTCAAAATCAATCAACGGAGACAGCAAACTATAGAGTATAAAGTACCCCCACAGCCTTGTCAAATGAACTCAAATCCCATATCACCATTTATCTATTACTTTTAGCCGTTTACCTATAACTTCTGACTCACCGGATGTAGACTGTGGGTATAAGTCTGCCATTGGCCATGTATTTCCCGCGGCCAATGGCAGGCTTATAATTAAGCCCCATTTGCACAGAACTAGTATTTGCTAGCTGGGGACCTCTAGTAAGTGCAAGTACAAATGTTTCGCCAAAATAAGTGCCCTCCCGATACCATTTTGCAAGGGCGCCACTGTTGCATCCTGGGCTTAGCACTGCCCAAGACGATTGGCGTTTTTTTTCCCCTATAACAGAACAACAGGTGAAGCCATACCATTCTCTAGCGCTGACACAGCACTGTGGAGATGGGTCTGGCTATGCGTGACAAACTTTTAGCTTATTATTTCAACCGTTTATCGAGCTATTTTAACTGTTTATCTGTTACTTTTGGCTAACCATTTTCACGGTTTATCCTTTACTCTTAGCTAACTATTTCAACTGGATTACTTTTAGCAAACCATTTAACCGTTTATCCGTTACATAGCTAACAATTTCAACTGTTTATCCAGAACTTTGAGCTAACTATTTTAACTGTTTATCTGTTAATTTTATAAATCCATTTCAACTATTTTTAGCTGACCATTTTAACAGTTTATTCGTTAATGTTTGTCCACTACTAACTATTTAACCATTTATCCATTACTTTTAACTAATTCTGAGTTATATCCTTCTGATATATTGAATGTGATATTGGTAATGCGGGGTAAACCGTATATTGTTGATTGCAGATTTGATGCACACTGGCCGAGGAGTTTGTTGAAAGACCGTGAAACAGCTGCTCTCTGTGGAAGTCCTCTTTACAGGGGTAATCGTGGCTCTCACCTTAAGGATTTCCCCATGTAGCTGCCAGGATTGTGTAGTTCGAATCCATGCCCAAAGACAAAATCTTTCAGTTCAGAGTGGAGAAAACTTTTCTAACCATGTATCAGAAACAGAAACCTTGGCCGTGGAGTAATCACATTAGCCTGTGTGTTTAGGACCTGGTGGAGGAAAACCACCCTGGATCGGAGTAGTGGTGATAATTGGACCATTCCTAATGCCTTTTGGTGTGAATGGTATCTCTTTAGGGTCCGTTTTACAGCCAGGCCAGAGGGGAAAATAAACTCAGATGAAAAGAACAGAAACTTCAATAAAAGAAGGAAAAGAGAAAGCAGGGATCGGAGATGCTCTCAGGGCCAAAACCACAGATAAAAATCTAACCGCAGAATGAAGGCCAGATTGCTCTTATTCACAGTCATCTCCAAAAAAATAAATAAATAAATAAATCTGAGTAGAGGGAGAGAGCGAGACAGAGGGCAGCAAGCCACTCCTCTACTGTATTCAGATTTACTGTTCTTAAATTGTTTGCCCTCTGCTTTTAATGGCCATCTCTAGATCATCAGCTCTTAAAATAAACACAGAGGCTTGGATTACCTTCTCTATCACCATTCCACTGAAGCAGAAGACACGTGCAGGGACTGTGGCTCGCTCCGCTCTTATTTCTTTACGTTAATTCTGTGTGAGTGTGTGTGTGTGTGTGTGTGTGTTCTCCCCTGAATGTTTGGGTTGCTGGAGGAGAGCCTTGCATTAAAGCTGAGCAGCAGAAGAATGGAAACTCAAGTAGGGCTCAGAAGCCGGGTGGTCCCGCGTCTAATAATACACCAATCAAATGTTACCGCACAAAGGGCAAATAACAGAGTAGATCAGCTCCATTGCTGCTGCTGAGGGGGACACCAGAGAGAATGAAAATACATACTAATAAGTCAAATTCTATTCTTCAGCCCATACGACTTCCCAATTTCAAATCATTCGCAGATGATTTCGGAGCGGAATCTTGATCAAATTTCAAGAATAAATAACACGTGGTTTTATTTTTATTTTATTTTTTTACTTTCTATTTTTGCGGTGACAGATCGCATCCAGTCAAGGACCAGTGAGTCGGGGCCTGGTTTACCTACTGTGAGGCCTGCGCACCCCGCAGTCTAATCCCAGGTCCCATGCATGCTGCAGGACAGCTGGGGTCTATCAGTGCATGTACATTTTTGTGCACGCTTGCTTCAAAATGTGGTCGTATCTCTTCATGTGTACATACAAGGCCCGCAGGCATCAGGTGTGAAGGGGGTTCAGGTGCTGGGGGAGTCCAGAGGGGGACGCTCGTATGCTCCGCTGCAGACCCCATTTGTTGTTGCTCGGCCTGCTTCTGTGGCGCACGTTAACATATGGATGGAGGCACAGATACAATCTCTTAAGAGTACATACACAAACAACAACTAAAAACATACTTCACACACATTTGACTCTTATGGACTTAAAGAGACGGCACACTGGGGACGTAGGCCTAATCTTTTTAGAGGAAAAGTAGATTGCATTTGAAAAGTGAAAGGGGAAGAGATGCAGGCTCATGTTTACGAACGATAACAATTCAGTTGGCCAACTCACATGCAACGGTTGTATTAATATGCAAATACAGAGTACGTATACAGTACCAGTCAAACCTTTGACTTGTACGGCATGCACTTAAGGCGTCTAGGCTTTGCCCTCGTCACTCATGGCATACCTTTGAGACTGCACCGGGGCTACAATTACACTACTAGGTTTTCATTTTTAAGCACTGTGTTCAGACAAAAACAAAATCCGCTCCAGTAGCAGAACTAATCTCCATCCATATTAACACGTCGGACAATGCATATCACATGACCATTCACATATATCCCGGGTATTTGCGTGCCAGTGTAAACAGAAAGTAGATTGTCCAACGTTACTCAAAATCATGGATGCAGAAGTATGAAAATACAGAAAATACTATGGAGAACGAACAACTGTGAAAAGTAATAGGCACGGATTTATTAGCTTGGACCGACGAGGACCGGTTACTGAAAGGTATGTAAGCCGACCTAACCGATACAAATGACTGACGTGCATTGTTGATTCCAGAGCTCTCCGGTTCTGCCTGTCCAGACTACAAACCAACCCCTGAGTTTTTAAACCAAAGACGGGGGCAGCAGTGTTCCCAAATGTTCCCGCTTAGGGGCTCAGGAACGCTGAAATAGCGTGAATGCGAAGCTAAACGTAGCAAAAGATATATTTGTTTTCAAACCAAAACGTAGTAGTGGAAATGTAGCCACAGAGGGATTGGGGAGTGACGATGACAAACCCCACCCTCCTTCATAGGAAACTATTAAAAGCACGCAGGCCGATGCAGGGGTGGAGCAGCATCAGATTAGGAAGCCAAAAACATGACAACAGCCCTAACTCCCTTATGCTAGGGTTTCACTTAACCCCATTGTTGTGTTTGGGGTCCTGGGGGCCACATGCAATCTTTAACGGCTCAAAAAAGTACTACCATTCTTTCATCAGCTTGATACTTCATGACTTTCCACATGAAGTGGGGTCTAGTTTTAGCTCTAGATGGGGTGGGATAGGGCAACAATAATGTCTGTAGATTTTTATGACTATGTATCTGTATTGTACAGTATACTGTAAATACTTTGTATTTGATTGCGCCATCTACCTGCCCAGGGACTACGGGCAGAAACTAGCAATTTGCTACAACCTGGCACAAAGAACTGTCCCTACAGAACTGTCCCTGTTCAAATAAATAAATTACAATATGAGACCTGCTTATAAAACATGATTTTGAACTGATGCCATGTTTCATAAGTCTGTTACAGAAAACTACTTCCGTTCGGGGCCTCAGAGAGCCCAGCTGTTAAATATGATGGACTTTCATATGCTCCATATCTGTGATTGAAGTTGACAAGACTTTACGCAGCTCTACCCTTCCAAAATCCAAAATTAGGGTTTGGATTTCTGAGTTTTAAAACTATTTCTTTTACAGAAAGTGTGACATCTCTGGAGTCTAACTGATCATTATCACTGTGTTGGATAACACATCTAACACTTCTCTGTCTGGAAATGACTCAGACCATGTCTCAGTGCTCAGTCCTGACAATCGGGCTACTATAATGAATAAAGTTGGCGGTTTGCGGGTTGGTGTGGTTTATTAGCGAATATTTTGCAGGCCGGGCAATGTGGATTGGCTCTCACAACGGGTTGGGAACGGGAGGGGTTAGGGTATTAAAAAAACCTGACCATTAATGCACAGCCATTGTAACATTTAAACATGAAATATTTCCATCCTAACAATGCATTATGGTCCTTTCTGTATTTTGTCACGTTCATCAAATGTGAGCTCAGTTTGTGGCAAATAAGCTGGTTACCACTGTAATACTTTTCTACATTTGGGGTTTAAAAAAAAAAAGGTCAGAAGAGAAAGAAAATTGATGTTCATTTTGCAAATAGGTTATTATTTTCATACATACATCAGTAGGGAGTATAATGAGGGGGTAAAGCCAATGTCAACAACAAAAAGGGTTAATGCTGTATTGGTTTAGAAGATTCTTTTAGATCACAGGCTTCTGCTTTTTAAATGATGCATTATATCTGCGCTTCAATCTCAAAGGCTACTTAGAGCTTCTTAGAGGATAAAAATCATGTGTAAGCCCACTGGACTGAAATAATCCTGACAAAATGTGTGAATAACATTAACGGGAGAATCTGCTCTAAAATTACAGTTTGACATCTCTCTCTCTCAGTGTTTTATGTATCCAGAAACAGTATGTCATAATAACGCCAAGAAAATCGAATAGCCTTCTTGTTCCTCTAAGGAGTGCAAATGGCTCCTTTGAAATTCCAACCACACTCTGACTGTGAAGACCTGGATGTTGATTTAAAGTTAGTACTTAGTCGCTACCCTTGATGGCACTTGGTTTATGCACCGTCACACTCAACCGCACTGTATAGGTATCTGCTTTAACCATAAGCATAAGTGCGGGGATGCCCTCTATAGATGGAAAGTGATCTGGGTGGATTGCTCTGGCAGAGCTCCGTTCTCTGGTTGGCCCCACAGAGGGCAGGGGTGGCACAGAAACGGCCCAGCACTGCATGGCCACTCACCGTCGCCAACCAGGCCAGTCGCTGACACTCCTTGCATATCACCCAGGAAAGGTACACTGAGCAAAAATAAAATAAAAATAATAAAAAAAAAAAAAAAACTACGTGGCCACGGCAACTCTATTCATCTGCCTTTCTGGACAGCCGGTGTTTTCCCTGCATTTAAAAAAAAAAAAAAAAAAAAAATGCAATTTCACATAATTTTGGACCATGTCGGTTTCTAAAATGTTGAAAAGCTAGAGCAGATTAAAAAAAAAACTAAGACAAAAGTAAAAAAAAAAATTTGATTAGATCTGAGAAACGTCACATAGTTAGTTTTGATGCTTATTGATTTTACATTAATTGGGGGTGTTGGCAGAAGTCTTATAATGGCGGGGAAAACCCTGACAGCTATCCACCGGCACAGACACAGCATGAGAGCTTTGGGTTTTTGATGTGAGGTTTTAAAGTCGACACAAAAGGACACAAACATATAAAAATGTATGAAACTATAGTATTTGGACGTATGGGTTATTCCCAGACAAACAATGCAATTTCATAAACTTCTCTCCCCGCGATCTCGTCCATATTTCTATTGCTCATCAGGGAGAGAGGGAAAAAAAAAGACGGTTGTTTTCCTATCTTTTTATGAAATGTATGCATCGAAGCTGCCAATAAGAATTCAAATGAGCCTGAAATTATAGACGAGAGAGAGTTGGGCGCAGACAGTTGACGGGTATAATGAGAATGTTACCATCCAAACATGATGCTTGTGAAATGGACCTGGTCGTCCATATGAAAAGCAAACAGACGGAGAAAGTGAGTGAACGTGTCAGGTGATTTTGTTTTTGAGCAGGAGCCCAGAGCTGGACAGAGCCCTGCCGTGGAGAGGGTCCTCGGAGGACGGATGAGAGAGGGAGACCTGAGTGAAGAAGGGCGAACTATTACATAGAAATATGAGATTGAGACGAGTGAAGGTATGTTGCTGAGGAATCTAAAATTCTGGACTCGCATAAAAGACTTAACCAGTCATTAAAACTGCTACAGAAAACAGTGTTACGGTATTAGGATCTTCAAATCTTCCTAATCTGAGTGCAGAGCTGCAAATTTAGTGCTTAAAAGTGATGGGAGAGAGCGGAAAAAAAAAGAACCTGAAACAAAGTCTCCTTTATTCTCTCCGACGGCTTGTTCAAAGTGTAAATCCCTCTCTTCGTTTCTTTGTCCCCGTCTGCGCGGCGCATTTGCAGTTCAGCTGCTCAGAGACATGGCGAGGAGTTTATTTATTTATACATTCCCCCATTCATTTGAACATGTGCGCTGACAAACGCCGAACTAGCCGCATTAGCGCCTAGTTCACACCCGCCTTCCCCTGACTACTGACTCGCGAGGACGCAGCAGAAGTCGGCGTGTTGGTTGATGAGTGACGATAACGGAGAAGAGACACCCAGGTGCACATGTAGACGCACAGAAATACTAAAACGCAGGCTGCCAAAATAGCTGAGCTCAGTGACACGGACGCATTGAAGTACAAGACTAGACAAGTTAAGTCGGATAAAAAAAAAAAAAAAAAAAAAAAAAAAAAACGGCAAGCATCAGAGAGCCAGAAAAGCTAAAACGTCAAAATAATGCAAAAATAAAAAAAAGGATGGATAGATATGGAGTGTAACTTACAGTCAGTAGCTTTATTGCGTATTATGCTTCGCACCGGGAAGGAGGACCCCCACCCCTTCGACCCCATATATTCACTCTGTTATTTCAGGGAACAAAAGCGGGGCTCTCGAGGCCATGGGTGGATCCGTGAAAGGAAGAAAGGAGTCCTGCTCCTGGTCCTGTCTGAATAGGGGCCTTTCACACTTTGAGAGGCCTGTTTACTCTCCCTCAATAATGGCTCTAATTTTCTGATCATTATTGAGTAATTCCATCCACCCCCACACCCAGCGTTTAACGCTTGCTCCAATCACTCACGCCACCTTCGTTCGTGTCTCCGAAGGGTCCCAAATGATTGTACAATACATGTTCTTCATTTCCTCTGAGCCCATCAGTCCTTAATCCTCCTGACTACCCTTTTCCTGCTCGGCCCTTTAACAAAAAAAAAAAAAGACATCTATGAGGACACCTGAAGACAATTTAGTAAAAAAAAAAAAAAAAATTATGCAAAGGCAGAAATTTAGATTTGCATTAAAAAAAAGAAGAGAGAAATCATTCAGCTTCCCCCCCCCCCCCCCCCATATGTGGAATCATTCTCTCCTCTGATTGGTGAGGAGCAGCGCTCTATCCTCCATTTTGTTTTGGACCTGAATCCACAGCAGTACCATCACACCGAGGAACAATATTCGCTCTGCTAAACGCCGGTGGAAAATATTTTGAAGAAAAAAATAAATAAATAAAAGAATACATTTAGCCGACATCTCCATAAAATAAGACTTTAAGTTTGAATGGTATGATCGCTTTTTTCTGGCAACCCCGCTGTAAAAAAATAAAAAATAAAATAAATAAAAGCATCCATAGGAGGGGTTTTAGGGGCGAAACTTGACAAACAGGGGGGGGGGGGGGGGAGAGAAAAGAAGTGTTAAGCGAAAAAAAGGATGTGGGGGGATGTTAAAATGAGAGAAAGAAAAGGATCAGAAGGAGAGAAGTTGGCAGAGACTGTCGGTTTGAAAAGCTGGCACCTTCTAAACAGAGCTGCAGCTTTGGGTGCCAAATGCTGCCAACCAACCCCACTAGCCTGAATATGTGCCCTCCCTCTCTCTTTGTTTTCAGCATGGCATTTTGCATCATCTTTATTCTACTGTATGCTTCTCTTTTTACTTTATATCAGTGCTCGATATCATCCTCACAGCAGTGACTGACATTTATTACCATTAAATGAGAGAATAAATAAGGCAAGGGGGAAAAATTAAGAGGGAGATATTTATTCATATATTCATTATTAGTGTTCATTTCAAGGATTTTATCTATTTTTTTTTATGTAAGAGGATTTTGTTTGCGTATCATTGCTAAATTTTGGAATTTGAGATGGTTTGAAAGAAAAATGAAAAAAAAAAAAAAAAAAAAAAAAACACACACACACACACACACACACACACACACACACACACACACACACACACACACACACACACACACACACACACACACACACACACACACACACACACACACAGAGAGAGATGGCGGGATCTGTGCTCGGCGGCGGCGCGGTGTTCCGCTCCCGTTTTCCGTATGGAAAAAGAGTCGTCCCAATTACAGGGCAGTGTCCCCCTGCTCTGCTCCACTGGACCGAGGGAACAAGGCGCGACGCGGACGGATCAGAATCTGGTTGCTGGGAACCGGCCCAGAAAAAAAAAAAAAAAAAAAAAAAAAAAAGGACGCTTTGCTTTTTTCTCTCCTCTCCTCCTCTGCTGCCTTCACCTCTCCTCTCCTTCTCCTCCTGCTCTTTGCCCCTGGGCTCAGGCGGCTGAGAAGCCAAGCCGCCCCTCCTGCACCGAGATACGCATGTTTTTAGGGGACAGACAGATTTCAGGCCTGGCACGTATACAGAGAAACAGAGGACTGGTCATGCAAATTCACACACGGAAACGAGACCGTGTTAGAGACCAAAAATAAAAACACAAAGAAACTAGAGGGAAATGTGCGCCCATTTTTCCGCTGTTCTTTATAAAAAAAAATAAAAAAAGGATCCATTGAAGGATACCATCAAATAAAACGCAGTAATAGCTCAATAGATAAAAAGCCTATTCATTTAATTGCATGTGTTTACTACATTCATTAACGCTAATTCATTAATGCATATAATTAGGTTATTTAAATTTATTGAGAAATAAATACATTTCTGTTTGTTGTCATCTCAGCTACCATTTCTTAAGGAATAAGTATAAAAAGTGAACTGAGCTGCTGAATTGCTAAAAGAGGCACCATAACAATTTATTTATTAACCTTAATTACACAAATAATTAAAAATCACTGTACAGTGAAATTGGGAAATAAAGCTAATCCACGTTGCCCACAATAGGCACTCTCTGGTACGAGGAATGTTTCTATTTGCAAAGCTAAGACCTGACCTTTGTTTCAAATTAGACTTAATTCAATCATATACTCAGTCTTTTGTGTATCTTTCCCAGTATTATTCACTAAACTGGATAATTACAGTGAATATGAAGCAGGTTGGCCTGCTACCAAGCCCGTAGAGCTGCTCAGAAGTCGGCCCTATAGAGTGGGGGAAAGTTGGGAGAGATTGGTTTCAATAAATCAATCAATCAATCAATCAGGAGGTCAGCAGATCAGTGCATCTTTTCACCAATTATTTGGAATAATCCACACACACACACACACACACACACACACACACACACACACACACACACACACACACACACACACACACACACACACACACACACACACACACACACACACACACACACAGTGTCACTGACGCTGTCCCGTCATGAGAGGGGCTCGCCGGAGCTCAAACTTTATTGGCCATATTATTTCTAGTGACAACAAAGCGTAAGAAAGTTTCCGTTGAAAGCGTCCGACCGGCAGGGTTTTTCACACCAGATGAATGTGGCTCCCTCGGCGCCGACGCTCTCTGTTTCTCTGTCGGCCCGGGTTACGGACCGGTGCCAGAGCGCTGGAGCACAATTCTGTTCTCCGTCCAGAAATCTCTGCTCTGCACAACACGCTCAGCCAAGGAAAAGAAGGGAGTCAGAGTGATTTTTTTCCCCCCCCTTCTTTTTCCTTTTAATAATTACGATTCCGTCAACTCTCGTTCGGCAAAACACTCAACAGCTGACGGGACAACATAACCTGTGTGTGTGCGGGAGGATTGGTGTAATCTTATCACATATTCTGCTCAAAGCTGCTCGAGCCATAATGTATAGCCTCAATAAACCACCACAGACGTATAACTTAGTGTGTGAAAAACAAACAAATCCCACTCTGTCCTGTTTAGTCTCCTCTTCATTATGTAACTGCGTCTGATACCGTTACCTCCCTTTGAAGCTCAGGATATTGTGCAAAGCAGATAAGATTGTGATTGATGGATTAGAGCGACGTGAAGTGTCTCAGTCGGTCTCCCTGTCCATTCTCCTCTTTGTTTGCCTCCATTAAAAGATATTCTCTTGGCCATTTGTAATGTCGAGACACACACTGATGGGTAAACAAACATCTTAGGTTTGCAGTGGCACCATAGAGATACGCTGCAGTCTGGCACACACACACACACACAGTTAGCTTTCGGACCTGGCCCAGGCCCCTCTCTGGTCAGTCTGTCTCCAGCGCAGAGAACAGATATGGAGGCTGCACTCTCCGAAAACATCTATTATAACAGCTCAAGTAATGAAAGCTGTATGGAGGCGGCTACGTTATGACTAATGCTGGAACCGTGCGCCTTCGTCAGATCGACAAATATGGAACACGACGCTAAAAAAAAAAAAAACTAAAAACATGACCTGATCCGGGGTCTCTAGGTGGAGGAAGGCCCACAGCACCCAGACTTTGGTTTTTACCGACTTGCGATCAAAGATGAGATCAAACCCCCCCCCACCCCCTTCGCTTCCTCCACATCCCTGAACCATTATTGTTATCATCATCAGATGCAGCGCAGTAAGTGCAATGAAAAGGAAACACTTTTGGGGTCGACTCCCATCAGTCCGTGACAATTATTATATTGTGATCTCTCTCTGTGTGTGTGTGTGTGTGTGTGTGTGTGTGTGTGTGTGTGTGTGTGTCAGCAGCCAGGTATTTGTCAAAAAGCACATTCTGCTAGTGGAACCTTGCTTTGCAGCTGCAGGAGCAGCAGCGCAGATCCCAGTGCGGCGGCTGTGATCTGTCTCAGCTCTCACTGCCCCCCCGGAAGGGCCCAAGTCTATAATTGGACAAAAGCAGAGACACATACTGTACTGGAGAGAAGCCGAAACAGAGGAGGGGGTTAGACGTGGTGGATCTCCTGTTCTGTCAATCACGCCGCTTGAAAGCAGACCCCCCCCGCAGCTGGCGACAGTGACATCAGAGGGACAAGACAGTTGAAAAAAAAACCGCCGCGGCGGAAAACAGGCCGGTGACACGGCCGCGGTCCAATCATCAGGCCCTGGCAACTGATAGCTTCCGCAAGACACAGACACCCTGGGACGGGGAGCTAAGAATACAACTGTAACGCTGCCACCCCAAAGGTTAGAATGGAGCCACTGTCTGCCTGTCCTTCTCTAAACTCTGGTTAACCCCAGACAGCCTCCTGGAAAACAGAGCAATTCCAGTTTATACAAGTGGAGGGTATTTTTTTTTGTTTTTTTTTAGCCGTTTCCTAATGTTTCCTCGGTTCCATTCTAGTCGTATGTGCCAGGTGCTGCACAGACTGCATGAGAGGGTGCTGTGGAAAAAAAAAAAAAAAAAGAAAAGAAAAGCTGAGCACGATCACAAACCTTCTCCCTCCCACAGCAGCGGACTTCGTCAGCACACAGCAGGTCGGCTTTTTAAGCGAGCAGGAAAGACAAAAACAAATAAATAAATAAATGCCACTACTTCATTCATGATGGCACACAAGCCTTTTTCCAGTTTCAACACATGCTTATAGCCAATAAACGGAACCTTGTGCTCTGGACTGGACGACATATTTGAAAGCGATTTCTATAAGGATGCTCGTACGTGTACAAAAACATACAAATGTGACGTGCTACCGCGCACAAATCAGCAAGATGAAGGCGACTGAGTGTTCATATGAGGGGTGAGTGGCTGCTGGATTCTGGCACAGAGTTAAAAAAAAAAAAAAAAAAAAAAAAAGAAAGGCTTTACTCCAAAAGGGGCACCAGGCTGCGCTGGGAGCTAATCTGAGCCGCGGTTCGCCACGGCGCATTGTGGAACAGGAAGAGGCGCTCACGGAGGCCCCGCAAACTCAAGCAGAGTTACACACTGGGCTGAAAGGAGCCTGGCATGGGGTACTCTGTCACAGAGGAACGCTGGCCCTCGCCTTGCCAACGAGAAGAATGAAGGTCCTGTAACTGTATGCCTGTGGTAAGAGAGCCCTTTACTGGAGACCCCGGGAGACTAGTTAATGGAGGAGAAAAGGAAACACCTGACCGACTCCACCTGCAAACACCTGAATCCTGGAAACAAGACGACCGGGCCGTAGCATCACGATGAAACGCCATACAAAACACATATGCACATTGAATCAAATCGTAAACCAATACTGCTCATAGTGTAGTCACACAACATTTGAAGTATTTGCGGTACAGCTGGGCTTCGATTATAAATACGTTAAAATGACACTAATAAGTCCCATAGAGGTAGAGCTGAGCGACACGGAAATATTACGATATTGTTGAACCAATACCTCAGTATAGATATGGTAGGGTTGACAATTGGTGCTTTGACAAAAAATATCTACACAATGAGATTTTTGATAAATAATCAATAATGTGGATGCAGCTAGAACAGTCTGGACAGTTCAGAAAATGACATCGCTTTACTGTAACGCAGCGTTTAAAAGCAGGAAAAAGACAACACGTGTCGTGTAAGACGATATCTAGCCTCATATCCAGACATCCCATGACATCTGCCCACCACCAAAAACGTGAAGCTGTTCATGATTTCAATTTGCTGCAGAGAAAGTGGATTAGCTCTGTGCTCCCATGACCACGGCAATGATACCAGGCAGGTCATTCATTGAGAATTTGAATCGCTTAAAATGACTTCAAAACAAAGCATAGTCGTATTGTTTTACACTTACGAAGAAGTGTGCCTTTCCTTGTTATTGCAAAAGCATTCAAGTTTTTAATTATAGTAGTTTATAATTTAAATATATTATAACATTTTACTATTGCTATTTAGGAAGACAAAAGAATAATCCTGGCTAAAATTAAGCAAAAAACTAAAACATTCCCACTATTAGATTTCACAAACTGCCTTTAGAGAATACATCCAGGTCTGTGCACAGTACACTAAAATGTTTTTTAACACTATTACTATTACAACTTCATGGTCACAGCAGGAAACGCATGTGCCAAATATGGAGAAATGGAATAAAACATCTCCTAAACAAACAAGAGACAGAGCCACGCTGCCATAAACAAAAAAAAAAAAAAAAAAAAAAAAAAAAAAAAGTCTCAACCCCTGTGTGTGTCAGCATGCGAGTGTGTCCACTTTTGCGTGTGTGCAGGCTGAGGCGGCTGACGCTGCAGACAGGCTGACTCTCGCTGCCTCCTAAACTACCTGGGACTGGGCCAGCTGTCACGGTCCTCTCCAGAACACCACACCCACCCACCAATCTCACAATAACATACACAGGGATTACGGACACATGACAAACGGACACACACACACACACACACAGACACACACAGACACACACAGACACACACATTCGCAGATGCTTTTGTTTACACATGGCACCGGGAAACATGCACATTTGGATTTAGACAAATTTGCCCACAAATACTTGAACAAATGTACCAACGCAAACATATCTCTAGGTAAACACAGGTTTTAAGCCCGACTGTCAAATTCTCAGAATCTCTTTAAACCAGATAGAAACATCTATCTCACACACATTTCTTTTTTTTTAAGATTATGTTGCACAGACTGTCCCTTTAAATGTCAAGTTGTCTTAGTTCTGATGGGGTTTATCAAAGCCTGGCATTGGCTCAGCTGTGTACATAGTGAGGGGCAGGGTCTAATCTGTGACTCACATGGCAAACAGGGGTGTAAGTCACCCGTTTTACCCCGAAACGATATTATATCGACGACGATACAATGTTTCCTGGTATAACAAAGTCTGCCATGATACGACTTGGATTCCATTCAATTCAGGGGCCTGTGACAGATACGAGACAATATCAGGTCCATTTATATACATTTACAAAAAGCAACTAAAATATGATCAGTCAATTTCTTTACTAAGCTTCCCTAGACATTTAAATTAAAAACAAACTACACTTTTTAATAAACAGAATAAGTATAAAAGTGGGAATTTCAAAATCAAGGCGCATGTTAAAGATGACGCTATGTATGGCTATTTTCACTTTGCATCGATAACATTGGATCGTTGTCGATATATATCGATTCGATCCACACCGATGTATCAATCCACCCCTAATAGCATCACATACTGACCTCTGTGTGTGTATGAATTAATAAAATTCATACTAGTTGGGGTGTGTGTGTGTGTGTGTGTGTGAGAGAGAGAGACGTAGGCGACTAAAGTAACATCACATTCCTCTGTGTATGTATACACCCTAATAGCTTCACATACTGACCTCGGTTTTTGTGTATAAATTAACAAAAGTCACACTAGTGTGTGTGTGTGTGTGTGTGTGTGTGTGTGTGTGTGTGTGTGTGTGTGACGTAGGCGACTACAGAGTAACCACACATACCTGGTGTGTGGACGAAGTAGGCCAGGTAGAGGTCCAGCTCCTTGACTGTCACTCCGATGTGGTGCGGCTGGACACACAGGCCGTGGTTGGAGCACTGGGGCGACTTGACCAGCCGCTCGCCGTCCGTGCTCTCCAGGGGGCTGCCCTTGAACAAGATGACCATGACCAGGTCCAGCCGCCACACCTTGTCGGCCTGGCGGAGGCAGTCGATGCGGCGGATCTTGCCCTTCTGGTCGGGGTTGGACAGCACGCAGCAGGGCGCCTTCTTCCCCGTGATGGTGAGCACAAAGTCCTCGCGGAACTCGGGGCGGATGTCCTTGCGGAGCTTGGCCAGCAGGCGCGAGGCCCATTTCTGCTTGATCTCCGGCTTCTCGCCCAGCAGCTCGTCCTTCACCGCGCGCTCTTCGTCCTTGGTCATCCTCTTCTCGTGCTTCTTGAAGTACTTGCGCTTGCGGGCCTGCAGGTTGAACCAGGTGTAGGAGAAGGCACGGACATGGGGGAGGAGGGCCTCAATGAAGGGATGAAATTCATCCTGACGACAGAGAGAGACGAGGCGTTAGGAGAATGGACAGAAAGGGCTTTTCAGTTTGAAAGAGAGCATGCAAATCTTGAAGAAAAAAAAAAAAAAAAAGAAGCTGGTAAACAAATTAGACAATTTTAAATGAAAAAGAGGCAATAGAGTAAAAAAGTTACAAAATATATGATAATAGTGATTATATTGTTAAAATTACAATTGTTGTAACTACAGGTAATTTAAAATCTAATTACAGTTTACTAAAATATCTATTCAAATAAATGTTATTATTTACCAATCACATCAAATATAAATAAATATGCAGCAATAAAACACGAAAATTGATCTTAACTGTAGAATGCAAAAGGTATAATGCAAAGCCTCCTTTTCATAAATAAAACAGCAAAAACATTCAATACAACACATATAAAAACACATGAATAGTAATCCAACAGCAACTGAAAAGCTGAGCCAAGTCGCGCTCCCAGTTTTTCTGCTGCGAAAAGAAAAAGTTATTCTGCTGCACCATAATACCTTCACTACATATCTCTGGGCGACAAAGCCCAGATCTCGCCACAGCGTTCCTGTGCCAGGGTTGCCACACACCGGTCGCTCACCACCGCCAAGCTTTGCCGCCACAAGACCACTGTTGAAATGTGCAGCTAAAAGATCAGCCATACCATTTCCTATCTCTGCTACCATGCAAGGGGAGCTCCAACCAGACTCACATTTCCACAACAAACTGAAAGCAGACAGAAATCACCACAGAAAACCACACTGCTAGAGGAAGACAGACGGCCTGGTAGTTACCATTTTGCACTCTCATCATAAATTTGGCACAGCGTTTAAAGTGAAAAAAAAAAAAAAAAAAAAAAAATCTCCTTGCACCAGTTTTGTTTTTTTGTTTTTTTTTTCCTCCCGCGCTCCAAAATGTAAAGCAAGCACTGGTTTGGCAGGGTGTGGAGAATTAGTAGATGAAAAAAAAACTTGATGGTGGGGAGGTGGTGGTGGTAGGGGGGGGGGGTTAAAAAAAAAAAAAAAAAAAAAAAAAAAAAAAAAGAATTAGCAGAATATGCTGCTCACTAAAAACAGTGGGCCAAAGTTTAAAAAAATCAAAACCCCAAGATTTTAGGAAGGACAAAATTCACTAGAGCCGGACCACGGCCGGCAAATCATTACACAAAAGCCAAAAAATGACCCAAAAAAAAAAAAAAAAAGAGATTAAAAACTTGTAGCAAAAAAATTGTCAAATAAAAATAGAAATGTTAACAGTATTGCACTGTTAGAAAAACTTCAACAACGGGGATAGATGCACTTAAAATAAACAGTCCTTTGTGCTTTCCAAAAAAAAAAAAAAATCCTTGGCAAAGAAGTGTAAGTGGTGGTGGTGTCTGTTCTGATCCCTGGGCCCGGCGCAAGACTCACACACACACACACACACACACACACACACTCACACACTCACTCACACAGATGGGGGGCCAGGGAGAGTAGAGCACAGAATAGAAAAAAAAAAAAAATAGAGAGCCGAATCAATGTTGGACGGGCGCATACGACCGCTGGCAAAGCCGAGTGCTGCTTCTTTTTTCCCCTTTTCTCTCCAACTCTCTCTCTTTCTCTCTCCGTTTCTCGCTCGCCGTCTCTCGTCCTCTCCGCGTTCTTTCCCTAACCATTGCTTGAGCCTTTGCCAGCGCGAGTAGGGCCCACCTATTTGGCAACAAGACGCCTGTAGCCCAGCCAATGCGTTAGCTTCAAGAGCTGAAAGGGAGGGAAGAGAGAAAGAGGAGAGGGGGTTGTAGTGGCAATGAGAGGGAGAGCGCGCAGGAGAGAGAGAGAGAGAGAGCGCGCAGGAGAGAGAGAGAGAGAGAGAGAGAGAGAGCGAGCAGGTGGGAGTGTAAGAGAGCGCGCAGCCTTGTCCGACGCTGCACAATTTGCCAAATCGACAAGTTCCACCCTGACACCGAGGCAAAGTTCAAGGGAGCAAGTCTTCTCCCGCACCAATCGCCGCAGCCCTCAGCCTGCCTCCATCTTTGCTATGGCCGCCATCGCCTCGTCTCCCTCACCCCCGTCCACCCCCACACACGAACCCCCGCCCTCCTCTGTCTCTCTCTCTCTCTCTCTCTCTCTCTACCCCTCGCTCTGCTTGCATAATGCCACCTTGGCAGAGGATGGCAAAGAGAGGACACACAGCTTCAGAATCCCACCAGACCCCACCACCGGCAGCTGCTCATGGGTTTACCACAGCAAACAAAGAGGGAGAAACAAACCCAGGCAGCCACACTCCTCTGACTGCACACACACACACACACACACACACACACACACACACACACACACACACACAAATCAATGACGGGATGATTTAGAGGCAGAATACTGAAATGGTTACAGAATTTCAAGGGGAAGGTGGCTGGCAGGCAGGCAGGGGAAACTGAATGTGCCTCAGTTGTATGGCGCAGCACTGAAAGCAGCAGATAAATGGTCAGCTGGAGTGTTAAGTGTAACGTCTCCCACGAAAATTCCCCAAATTTGCTTTGCTGAATTTGGCGCTGGGTCGGTGAGTGGCGACGGCTGCCATGTCGCCTCATCGTGACAGCACATCATTCAGGGGTGCACCTGCTCCGCGGACAGCGAGTCTGACGGCAGGAGTGCTGCGGAAACACCGGCTCTGGGAACTGAGGATTGGGACTCCGAACAAAAAAAAAAAAAAAAAAAAAAAAAAAAAAAAAAAAAAAAAGGAGGACAATTCGCCCCAATACAGAAATCATATGCGAGTTCACGTTAGAGCTGCACGATTAATTGCAAATGTTATCGAAATTGCAATAGCGACTAGTGCGTTATCCAAATCGCAGGGCGCAAAATGTGTGTCAAACCATTCTGAAATGAAGTATTGTGGTGCTGCAGAGACGTCCCGGCCTACAAATCCTATCCTACAGACTACTGTTTGGTACAGATCCTCTCGCATTAAAATCACACTATAATCGTTTCCATTTTTACTGTTTGGTACAGATCCTCTCGCATTAAAATCACACTATAATCGTTTCCATTTTTCAATGAAAATGAGAACAACAATACAAAAATGATCATTCCCTCCAATATCAGGAATCATATCACATATATCGCAAGATCAGTCAAAACAATCGCTATTTCATCAGCCCTAGTTCATGTGCTCGGTCAATGCTAGAAACCAAGGCAACAATCCCAAGCAACATCACCTAGGACAGCTAGGACCGTGTGCAGAGCGGAAACCATTAGTCAGAATCAGAAAATGGCTCATTTATTACATTATTGCCACAGTAAGTTACACCTGCGTGGAATTTGCCTCGGTGAATGGTGCATACATACGCAAACAAACATTAAACAGAAATAAAATAATAGCAGAGCTGGGCGATATGGAGAAAATCAAATAATCACGATATTTTTGACCAAATACATCGACGTCGATATTGTAGCGATATTGAAGGGTTGACTATTGGTGCTTTCACTAAATATTTACACAACCAGAGTTTTGGTAAATAATCACCAATAATGTGGATACCACGGCAAATTATAAAACAGTAAGTATGTCCGGTAAGAAATGACATCACTCCACTGACATCACTTCAGCCTTTAAATGCCAGGAAAAGACAACACGTACGTGTCATATCACGATATTACGATATCCAAAAAGTGATAAGATATCTAGCCTCATATATCGATGTCGATATAATATTGATATGTTGCCCAGCCCTAAATAATAGTCACTTAATCCATTAGTCAATCTACAGACAAATTAACCTGCAACTATTTGGATTATCGACTAATCCTTTTTAAGCAAATCTTTTAATTTTTTTTACATCCAAAGCTTCGAGGTTTTTCGAAAGAAGCTTCTTATATCTGTCATTTTTTGACGTCATCAACCTAAAAAAAAAAAAAAAGAAATCCTCAAAAAAAAAGAAAATACATGAGTTTTTTTTATTAAATCAACTTTGCGCAATGAATATAACTCGTCGCTTTTGTCAACATAAATACATGTAGGCAGCAGGCTAATCCAATAAGGGCATACAATAATGAAACACTCCCTAAGGCTTATAGCAAAACCACGCGTTACGGAACAGAACGCACAACAGGAACAACGCTCTGGGGTTATCGGAAATGTTTGGCTCACACAAGTCGGAAACAATACACAACCACTAGGGGTGCACTCTCAGAAAATGTCACGATTTGATATCAATTTACAGGCTCAAGATTTGATTTCAAAATCGATTTGATAAAAAAAAACGATTCACAAAAATTAAATTAAAAATATGAATCCATTTTTGGAATTCTATGAAATCGATTGTGAATCGGTAGAGCTTGATTCGCGATATTTTTTTGCACACCCCTAGCAGCCACCGCCGACAAATAATTCCACAAATAGCAAATTACTGATAATATTACTGTAGCCTTAACTTCATCTGCAACTGTGCAGAAACACTGGATTTCAACAGAATGAATAGACATGCTACAAAAATGGGTTTACATGAAGGTTATGAATAAAGCTTGAAAATACCAAAGTGAGTATTTGGAGTTTTGGAGGGGGGGGGTCAGACCAAACCATTCAAATACGTCACCTTGGGCTCTCAGCTGTCTGGCAATTTCAAGACAAAATGATTAATCAAGACAGTAATCGACAGATTAACCGACAATGGAATCTCCAGCTTCTAAATCCAATATTTGAGCTGTGTTCACAAATTGGAATTAATAAAAGGTCTCTCCCTTACTCGGTGCAGTCACATTGCCCAAAAAAAAGGGCACAGACTCTGCCAACTCCAAACACAAGTGTTAATCTTTAAATAATGACAGAGGTTATTGGCGTTCTCATTTAACCAGAGAAACACTGCATTATGCAAACAAAAAGGTAGAGGCCCTCAAACACAATATCACCACCACCACCACCACCACTCTCTCACCAATAAACATCAGGACCTCGGCTCGCATGGCACACAGCAATGCCTTTCAGCTTCATCTTCCAGCCATCAGACTAATGAAACAGACAGCCTCTCAGCCATCATCTGTTAACACGATGGAGGACAACACACCTCCGCATTCATCCCGCTCGCTTTGTGTGCCATTGACCGCGGTTAGATAAAGCAACAAAGGAAGCCAAGGGATTCACACGTTTCATTGTGTGTGTGTGTGTCTTTGTGTGTCTCTGTGTCTGTCTGTGTCTGTGTGTGTGTGTGTGTGTGTGAGAGACAGAGAGAAATATGGCATCCGAGTTAAATACATTTTATGTTCCCATCACCACCTGCAATTCGAAAAAAACAAAAAATCATGAAAGTTAACAGGCACTTGAATGTGCTTCATGTGAGATCTGCTTTTCAGTAAAAAAAAAATTAAGTCTTTCTGGGTGACCCTGCCAAAATGCAAATAAACCACCATTCAAATGTCACTGGAATTTGACTACAAGGGGGTTTAAGTCACTTTCCTTAGCTATACTATTTGCCTTCCATGGGGCTGAAAAAAAGAAGGAATTACACATCCAGGAATAACTGTTATGCAGATTCTTTCCAACTGCCAAATGTGGAGGGAGAAAACCCATCATTCAAAGCGTCCTCGGTGGGTGAGCGCTACTGTTAGCTTCGCTTGTCTCCGCTATCAGCTGCGCCACACTAGGCCTGTATAATGCTCAGTACTGAAATGTACGCCTATTTTATTTAGGTTATCGAAACGACATAAACCCATTATGGAAGGTGTCTCTCGCTTAATCTCCTTACCTGGAAATTAAATTAAGGCCAAACGCGCGTGGCCTTCAGCCTAAATTCGGGCTTATTATTAATTAGCAGTCGGTGCTTTTCTTCTTGATATATTTTTACAGCAATGAAAGCGGCGTGAATATTAAGTTCCCATTTCCGGTTGTTTTATCTCTTCGCCTTAAAAGTCCCCAAAAACAAAAGTCGGCACGTGATGCATCATGGGTCACATTTCAGGCCTAAAAATAAAATAAAATAAAATGACAAACTAGTCCTGTGTGAGTTTCTCTTAATAGACCCGACATTCAGCCAATTAAAGTCCTGGTTTTTTTTATTTTTTTTTATTTTCCACCAACATGTTTCTCTGGCTAGTTCCCTCAAATATCCAGTCTCCGTTAATACGTCGAAAACCTCAGCCAAAACAATTAATAATGCACCATCACTTCTTGTTTTCCCCCCTGTATTTATCTTATCATAGGAACATCGATAAAACATCAGGAATAACATGGAAATGAAAAAAAGCTGGGAAAAAGACGGGCTGGCATTCCCGCATGCGACACATTTGTGTTACATCGTTACTAAAACCCGACGTCAATCAAACGTATGGAACACATGGAAATATGTATGTGAACATTTTGTCTGTGTCGAGTAAATGGTTTTCCTATGAGGCCCTGAATGACCCGGATTAGGCCAGCTGCTAATGAAAATATGAAATAAAGCCTGGACCTTGTTTTATTCTCTAAATCAGATTTGTTTTCATTAAAAATGCCTATTTAAAATGAATAAACCTAAATATGCGTAAATGGGCCCTAAATGTGTGCTGTTAGGATATTTTGATTACTATTGATATTTAAGCCCCATTTCCATTGCAAAGCGTCGATTTCAATTTCAAATGTTGCTGCAGCTGAATTTCAACAGTCTATGACAAGATAAAAGAAATGATTTTACAGTCCTTTATTTTTTTATTCTCCGCACGTCTGACCGAGACTGTGGAGTTGGCTGCCAACTTCAGATTAACTCTTTCAGTGAGGAGAGAAAAGACTCTTTACTCTGAACAACCCCACAGTTTGATTCATTAGTGTGCCTGTAAGAGCCTCTGCATGTCGACAGACGAGGGTCTATCGTTAACAATATTTACTATTTTGTTTTTGTTTTTTGTTTTTTTCACTTCGCATGAATACCCTTAAAATTATCCCATTTTATTGTTTGCTATTATTAAATGCTCAATAATTTCCATCGGTTTATAAATCAAAATCAGATCTAGAAACAATATTTTCATTGAATTTATAGGACTAATAATGTTAATCAGAATTTGATGGATCTATTTTTCTCAGCCACTGTCAATATATGTGTGTATATATATATATATATATATACTCATTCTATTTTTTTTACACGTTTGTATATATGTTGTTTGAAAATACTGCAATGGTGCAAATAGATGAATAAATATGAAGCCTTAATAAACCCGCAGGAGGCCGTCCTGCCTGCTTACAAAGTAAATATCTCTACAGAAATGCAAATGTAAAATTAGGGCAAGTAAAAATGCATGAGATTAAAATGACAGAGCAGTCTGAAGTATCTGTTTGGTTTTTATTCAGGAAACCTCATCTGACAGTCAAAGAAACAATGGAGGTAAGAGTGAGCTTTGCTCTAAAGTCCAAATCCTAGCCAAAAAAAAATCATAACTCTGGCACAGTAACATTTCTTTTTTTTGTTATGATAAATCCTTGGCTTGAATGTTTTGTTTTCCAACCAACATTGAAAGGTTTCATGTAAATAATTTCAACCCTTTTTGAATGCAGAGAATAGGGTTTTTCTAATATGATCAC
This sequence comes from Perca flavescens, assembly GCF_004354835.1. Taxonomy (NCBI): domain Eukaryota; kingdom Metazoa; phylum Chordata; class Actinopteri; order Perciformes; family Percidae; genus Perca; species Perca flavescens. Next base: position 23,920,888 of record NC_041345.1, on the reverse strand, counting down.
CTACACAGTAACAATATCTTTAACCTAAGAAAAGTTCAACAAACTCAGCCAGTGATAAAAGTCTCTTCCTCTTTCTGACCCATAATGCCCAGCAGTAGGCCTCTCGGCCCTGCTTTGTCTGTTTGCTCTGCCCTGTGGTAGCTGACCTCGCCGAGGCTACGCTGCATCTCACTAGACCAATTAAACCGTGGTCTGCATGACCCGGGGGGGGGGGGGCTCGCAGCCGCCTGGCCCTTCATTAGCGCAGCTCTGTGCTGTTGCAGGGCTGGGCTCTGTCCTCTCCTGCCCGGCCGAGTGTCCCTGACCCTGGAGGGGACAGAGCCTGACCCCGGCTCCCTCTGACCCCGGCTCCCTCTGACCCCGGCTTGGACCGCTGACAGAGAGCCAGAGCAGGCGAGGGGAGGTGGCGGAGGAGGAGACGGGGTTAGGAGAGACAAAGAGAAGATGCGGAGAGATTCAATCATACGCTTAAGAGTGAAAAGATGCTAGAGGCTTGCGTAGGAGTCGTTTGTACATGACATTTCATGAGTGAAATCTTTTTCCTTTTTTTAAGGTTATTTTATGGCCTTTAATTGACAGGCAGTGGTGGAAGAAGTATTTAGATCCTTTACTTAAGTAAAAGTACTAATACCACAATGTAAAAAAATACTCTGTAACAAGTAAAAGTTAAAAATATGACTTAAGTAAAAGTATGTAAGTATCATCAGGAATAGGTACTCAAAATATTAAAAGTATATACATTTTAGAAACTGGAAACGATGAAAACAATTCAGTTAATCAACTAAGTGTTTAATGGACTAATCATTTCAGCTGGACTGGTAGGCCTGTATATTGTTGGGTAGTTTATCATAAAACATCATATTTAGTGTGCAAAAATCTTAATTTGTAAGGTAACTAAAGCTGCCAGGTCAATGTAGTGGGGTAAAAAGTACAATAGTTCTCTCTGAAATGTAGCGGAGTAGAAATAGAAAGTGGCATGAAAAGAAAAGACTCCAGTAAAGTACAAATACCTCAAATTTGTACTTAAGTACAGTACTTGAGTAAATGTACTTAGTTACATTCCACCACTGTTGACAGGACAGCTTGAAGACAGGAAAGAGGAGAGAGAGAGACGGGGGGGACAACACGCAGCAAAAGAGCCGTGGGCCGGACTCGAACACGGGCCGCTGCCCCTACATGGGGCACACACTCTACAGGGCGAGCAAAAGGTGGCCCCAATGAGTGAAATCTTTAAAACAATGTATTTGGATTCTTCCAGGTGTGAACATTTTATTCCAAACTGGTCTCAAAAGTCAAGTTTCTACCTTAAGAAATAGCCATTAGGGGGTTTATATATCACGAGTGGCAGGTGTGTTCTCTGGTTTCATCCAAAACTAACCAAAGGGTTTCCTGATGCCATAGAGAGCATGTCTTCTCTAGCTCGCGGCGGTTTGATACAGTAATCAGAACCTGATGCATGACCCTCCATTGTTATCACACACAGTAATCATTCCTGGTAATAATTAGACATGGTTTAAAAGGAAGAGACACAGGATTACATTTTAAAGACCGGGTGGGAAAAAAGTACCTCAGAAGGCCCTACACTCTTTGTCGCTGTGGGGAGTAAGTGATGCGTAAACATCCACGGAGCTCGGCGCCCTTCCGTTGGTTGCACTTCTCTGAGTTTACAAACCAGCACGTTACTATGTGTGAAAAATCTGCAAGCAATTTGCGGTGGCTGCGCGCTAACGTGCCCAGGGTGGGCCGTGTGCCGTGTGCCGTGGGGTGGGGGTGGGGGCGGGGGGGGGGACCAGCTGAGGAAGAGGCACGCACGGCACATTCCAGTCCCACAAAAGGGGCTCCACTGCCTGGCTGCACAGCAAAACCAACAGGGCCCTTCCGACCTCTGGCTCTGGAGCTCCTGGTTATCCCCTTGCAACTACCAACATATTGAATTTTCTTTTTTTAACATGGAGGCCTGGTTTCATCAATACAGATTACTTTCGCACTTCAAATCACTTTAGCTAAGAAAATGATGGCTAAAAACGGAAAAGAAATTGCACTTAGAGTATATGTTGCACATTTTTCACTTACATGTTGCACCTATGTGTCTGTCTGTAGTTTTGCTCATTTGAAGCTAATGTACTTGTACTTGATTCTTGGTTTGGAGTTTGCACCTTGATGGTTGAATGCACTTATTGGAAGTCGCCTTGGATAAAAGCGTCAGCTAAATGAAATGTAATGTAACGTAATGCAAATTGAGCTACGCAACGCAGACATGAACTCACATGAGGAACACTGAGGGTTTTGTGTGCTGAAAAGAAAAAAAGAAACGCGTCATCTAGAACTGCTCCAACAGCAATGAGAAACCAAATCCCTTGAGGCTATTTTGTTTTTGTGATAGAGATTTTAATAAACTATCTGTTCCTGCTTGAGGATGTATAAGACATGTTGGGGCGCGCAGATCTTCTTGCATGCAGATGACAGTATTGATGAGCGGGGAGGGACAGAGGAGTGGAGGAACGCACTAACATATAATCCACGCAAACTTAACGCAGCGTGTGGTAATTCAGGCTGCCTACTGACGTGGATCTCAATACTGCTGATGCCACGCTCGTGCATTCCCTGCGAAATCAAGGCTCACCTGTGTGTAACTGCATGCATCACGACACACATTACCTGCTTTTGCACACATTCATGCACACACAAACACACACTCTCAACCCCCGGCCCGCCTGCCACTGTCTAGAAAGAATGTTCTATTGGATGAAGGAACCGCCTTACGTCTCACTGACGCGTGCATGCGTTTGTGTGTGTGTGTGTGTGTGTGTGTGTGTGCGCACTTGAGTCACTGGCCATGCCCGGGCAGGCCGACTCAGCACCACACAGCCGCCATGACTGAGTGTTTTCTCACTGTGCCAGCCAACAGACTAGCGCTGCTCACACTGCTGCCAGTGCAGACTGAGACTGAGTAACGGGGATACTACTGACTGGACCAAGATGTTGTATTCTTTTTGTTGCCTTTGCCTTATTTCTTTAAAGGTCCCATATCATGCTCAGTTACAGGTTCATACTTGTATTTTGGGTTTCTAGTAGAACATGTTTACATGCTTTACTGCTCAGAAAACACATTATTTTTCTCATACTGTCTTTCTGAATATACCCGTATTCACCCTCTGTCTAAAACGCTCCGTTTTAACGCCTATCACTTTAAGCGGGCTTCCTGAAAAAAAGCCCATGTCTGCTCTGATTGGTCAGGGTTTCTGGGACTCTCTGTCTGGGAGCACTCAGCCTTTCCGCCAATTTTGTCCAGTGGCCACTGGCAGTATTGCAACGAAAAATCCCCCTTGCTTCCCAGAAAGGATTTTCCCCATTGGCCACCATTGTAAAAGAGCTGGTCTGTAAAACTGTTGCCAGGACACCTCCAACTGCAAACCAAGTCGGTTGTCACTCTTTCTATTCTGAATTTGTAATCCATGGATTACTTATATTTGAAAAACTTCCCTCGAGCCGAGAAGAGCAATTTAAAAACCTTTTGCTCGGCCCACAATGTAAAGTCTCTGGGCCGAGCGGGAACTCGTGGGCGGGGCCAGCCGGAGAAACACTACTGTGCATTGTGGGTTGCATTTCACAGAAATAAACCCAGAAGCTTGGAAACTTTTTTGGGTGTATGTGCCAGCAACTCCATTGAACTGAATAGGCACCATTTTGAGATCCAGTATCGAGTTAATATAATATATCCATGATCAGCACTCTCGGAGTCTCTCCACTGTCATTGCAGCCGGGGAAGGACTGTAACAGCACTTTCTACCTATGTTTTCTGAATATGGACTGTGTGCATTTCTCTGTGGATTGAGCATTTTGATACTTTCACAGTAAACTGTATATATATAGCAAAAATACACTTTACATTCCTTTTGACAATACGGGACCTTTAAATATTACAATTTAAACTCACCCGGTGAAAAAAATCCCCCAGGTGAGTTCAACAATTTCATCTACCAAGATCCAAATCATGAGCCTGCCAGAGTGGCTGGTAGAGGAGACAAACTTACAAACCACAGCCAGCTTTTAGCAGCATTTGGCTGGTGGCAGGTGTTAATTTTCTACCCTGGTAAAAAGCAGCTCTGTAATCGGTAAACACGATGCGCCTGGCGTGCAACAAAGAAATGCATTTAGCAAATTTATTCTCTTTGATCCTGCATTCCTATTTTGGTTTTGACGGAAAGTGATTTATTTTTTATGAACCCATCAGAAACATTTTATCATACTAGAAGAGGGATATCATATCATTATAGCAGTATGCAAGCAGCCAGCGCCTATAGCCTTCTCTGTGTGCCACTTCGTCTTTGTTGTAGACAGTCTGATACGTGGTTGACACACATCACAGAGAATTACAAGCCCGTTGATTCATCAATAGGCTCAAAGCAGAAGGATGTTACACCATCTCAACCCCTCTAATGAAAAGATCCTTTTGCATTTGGAATTAGAATTTCAACACAGCATGAAATAAAAGCATCATCAGGTTCATGTGTTAACTTGCCGCCTAACAAAGCTGTAGGGCTTTACTGCTCTTCTCAAAGAGAGGAGTGTGAAATGCCAAAGTCAGCCTTTCACACACTGCTGGAAGACGAAAGTGAGGCGAAACAACACAATTGTGTTTTCAGGCCTGAGAAAAGCAGTGCACTCGAGCAGAACGCTGCTGTTTGTCGCCCCGTTTGAAAGTTAACCAGTGTCGTTGCACCAAAAAAGAGGTTTGAAACATCCTCCGGATTGTCTGACACCTACACCCCCAATCAATACTCTAACGGTTGTTTTCATCGTCGATCGAGCTGTATTTTCTCGATTAATCGATTAGTTGTTTGGCCTATAAAATGTCAGAAAATGGTTTAGAATGTCGATCAGTGTTTCCCAAAGTCCAAGAGGACGTCCTCAAATGTCTTGTTTTGTCCACAACTCAAAATATATTCAGTTTACTGTCAGGGGATAAGAAACTAGAAAATATTCACATTTTAATTTCCTTTACTTTTTTTTCAAAAAGAAATGACTCAAACGATTAATCATTTACCACAATAGTTTGCGATTAATTTAATAGTTGAGTGATCGTAATCGTTGCAGCTCAATACTTATTTGTACTGGTTGCAATGATTGGAAAATGCACACTTGTTCCTAAGGTTGGAGCTTTGTGTAGTTTATGAGTAATGCTGCTTTGTCTCCACCCTCCACTCAGGTTCATGACATGAAGAGATCAAATGCACTTTCTTAACACTCCCTAAGGCTTTTAGATGCTGTCAGATTATACTGTATGTCCGTCTACAGCGTGGTCATACATTACAATACATTATCTTCAAGCAGTTCAATGATGCACTTTCTGACCTCTTTTATAATACATTTATGATTGATTTGATTAATTTATTTATTTCAGGTACAATTTTAAGGGACTCTGTGTCATGTGGCATTTGTGTATTTCTATTTCATGCAATTTATACTTATACAGAGGGAAATACTGTACTTGTTACTCTACTACATTTGTCTGACAGCTACAGTTACCGGTTATTTTGCAGGTACATATTTAACAATTAAAAAACATAACATAATCCTTCGTCTTCAACGTTTTTTAAGCCAAGGACTCCTTAACTGAGAGAGAGAGAGAGAGACAGATCAGGGACTACTACATATTAAGTTGCATATTAAACTGGGCCTACAATAACGTGTAGGGCGGCCTAAAGCCTTTACACATACCTTTTTAGTACATAGAATACTAAGCTATTAAAATAATAATTGTTGGTGTGATTTTATAAATTGCGTTTGTATGTTACTAATACATGTGGCAGAGTGAATCCTTAGGATGAACTGTGTCTGTGGATGGCCTTCCTCACCTATAGGCCAGTAAGCCTATCGTCAATGTTTTTTTTTTCCACAAATAGGCTGATTCATATTTGATAAGAATATGTTGGATTCATGTTAGGACATTTTCATTTTTGGAAAAACTTAACAAATTACAAGAGGAGGACCCTATACCCCCTGTTGAAGATCTCTGTTATAAAACACAGTGCATTGATAAAGATTAAGAGGTGACTTGCAGTGTCTAGCTGGGGCCCTTTTGTCATGTTTCAGATGTTATTAGCAGTTTCACCAAACAGATTTCCCCTCCAGAAAATTCTCGCATGGTCAAATTATCCAATATTTGGTCACCTGTTAGAGCGCACGCGCGCGCATATGCAGAGGCTCAGGCCTCGACGCAGCGGCTGCGGGTTCGGTTCCGACCTGCAGCCCTTTGCTGCATGTCATTCCCCTTCTCTCTCCCCTTTCAAGTCTAAGCTGTCCTATCAACAATAAAAGGCCTAAAAATGCCACACGCAAAAATAATCTTTAAAATGATCCAATATTTCACAAAATAGCAGCGGTTGGAGACATTTTTATGTCTCATTAATCATGTCACAACCTGGCACATGTATCTGGTGTCCCTGTCCACTTTCGGCCAGCTCCAACAATGAAATGCTGCTGACGGACTGGTTGATCCATCACTATTAACGATCGAATAATGTCATATATAATAATATATCAATCACAGGGGGCTTTTTCTTTCATAATGTGAGTAAAGTTGGCTGAGAAACATTTGTTTATTTTTAATTAATTCCGACTGTGAATGCAGGCATCTGGGAATATTATGAATGTCGTGTGGAAATCTTGTGATAGCTACTAGAACAAAATTTGTCTTGTGATGATCATGAGCTTGAGCGTCATTTAGCAAAAAATAAATTCATAATTTTAGTTTTTTATCAAGTAAATAACATCCTTCTCCATTTGGTATCATTATTAAATGAATACTAATATGCTGACAAAATGAGCATCCAAGTTATAATTTAAAAGTTCAGTGAGAGATTTTAAAAATCACTCTACTCGTGCTAATGTCCCTACATTAGGTCTGTGGTAGGGCTGGGCATTATATCAATATTATATCAATATTGTGATATTAGACTAGATATTGTTTCAGATTTTGGATATCGTAATATGACACAAGTGTTGTCTTTTTGTGGATTTAAAGGCTGCATTACAGTAAAGTGATGTCATTTTCTGAACTTACCAGACTGTTCTAGCCGTTCTATTATTTGCCTTTACCCACTTAGTCATTATATCCACATCACTGATGATTATTTATCTAAAATCTCCTTGTGTAAATATTTTGTGAAAGCAACAATTGTCAACCCTATACAATATCGGTACAATATCAATTAAGGTATTTGGTAAATATCAATATTGTGATATTTGATATTCTTCATATTGTCCAGCCCTCGTCTGTGGTCACAATGCCGTACCATGCATCACACTCTTAGTGTCGTTATGACCACGGGTGGCCAGCGATGTACGGAGCGACAAGACTCTATATACAGCGCTTATGGACCCAGGGCCAGAAATAACAGGCCCACGCTAAATAATCAGCCCTTTCACTCGCCACTACCATGACATCACCACAACCACAGCCGGCATGAGGGGAGAACAGCACTGTTGTGGCTCTAAGACACACACACACACACACACACACACACACTACTGCTGCTCGATATGAGGGAAATATCTAATAGCGATTATTATGACTGATATTGCGATTGCGATATGATTCACGATATTGGAGGGAATGATGATTTTTGTATCCTTATTCTCATTTTCATTAAAAAATGTTAAAATTTTAAAAATGTAAATGATTATAGTGTGATTTTTTGCGAGAATCTGTCCCAAACAAAGATGTTTTCTGTAGGATAGGATTTGTAGACTGGGACTTCTCTGCAGCACCACAATACTTAATTCAGAATTGTTTGACACATATTTTGTTATTAACAAAATATTCCATTGATTTGGATATTGCACTAGTCCATATTGCGATTTCGATTAAAATTGCTATTAATTGTGCAGCCCTAACACACACACACACACACACACACACACTGAGCGAGAGGGAAAAGGCCCACTGGCTGCTGTATTTGTAAATGCACCATGTACAGATTGTAAAATGCTGAAGAACACATCTGAATCATGATCATCAAGCTAAAATCAACAGCGCCGTTAACCTTCGCCGCATGCTTGGGGATAAAAGGTGGAGACCAACGCGGACTTGATACAACAGACAGGTCAGAAACTTCCCTCCAAGCTGGCTGATGCGCTGATTGCACAGTTACACAATCTAAACTCGGAGACATATGTGGAGACACAATCACAGAGCAGAGCAGGCCAAGACAGAAAAACTCCCTCCTGCATAAAGGCTCCAGGAAAGTAAAGCCCACTACTAATGCAGTGTTGAACGCTTTGCAATCAGACAAATAAAGGGGCAATCTAGCACACAATCAAACTAGAGATTTAGCCTGCTCTCCTGCCAACAGCTAGGGACCTCCTCTTTCTGAACAAGGGATGCACTATTGACTATACCCTCCCACCCCCTTCTCTCTCTCTCTCTTTCTGTCTCTCTCTCCAGTCTTCCCTCTCTGCCAGTCTGAAAGGCGTGATGCCAACCTTTTCCACCATTGGGCATGCTGCCCTGCCCTTTATGCAAATGCATTGCCGCAATCCCTAACTCACAACCCCCACTGTCTCACCCTCCACGTCTGTGCACAACCCCCTTACGGCCTCCTGTCTATATCCTTTTATTTATCTTTATACGTTCCCATTTAAATTAGCCAAGTAACTGAGCTTAAGCCATCGCCATTGGTTATGAATTGAACCCTGACGATCCGAGGTCCTGCCTGTATGGCTCTTGAATGAAGCTAAAAAAGCTCCGTGTGGGTTCAGCCTGTAGGCCTGTACTTTGTTTGGTGCCCTCCATGAGCAAAAAAAGCACTAACCAGGGGCGAATATTTGACAGAGGTGTGGTTGTATGTGTCTGTACGAGCCCTGATAAAGAAGGACATCTCCTGGCATAAATAATAGAATAAAGACAAAGAACAGCAAGGGAGGGCAGGGAAGAGGGGAAGGGAAAGTATTAAGAATAAAGGGAGAACTTCCTGCAATTAGTCACTGCTTTTTGCATTACATTTACATTCTTCAAAACATGTTTAGAGACATATTTAGTGATGGATGCTCCACCTACCAGGGTCACATAATAGCAGAATTTGTACGGGAAAAATATTACAAAGTGAGTTTTATTTATTTGTTTTAGGACAATGCACATTAATGAACATTTCTGTAAATGCGCCAGTGTTAGCCAGTCGGCTAATTTTCAACTGTAGTCCTAGTTGCATGCATGCGTGCAAGTTCAAAACCAGATTAATCGAGTTTTAGGGCCAGTGGAAGCGCTCAGTTTAGGCATAATGAGGGGTTAATGAACTTTCTGCGGGCTTAAATGGCAACGAAGGGGTTACTAATGTGACTGAAACGAAAGTCAATCATGGCTGCCACTGACAGGCGGGTTTCACAAGTTGGCACCGGGGCTGAATAAACAGGAGAGGTTCATAAATTAGAAGTAAACAGAAAAAGACTGAAAGGACCCGACGAGCAAACAAAGACAGAGAATTTTGAGAACTTGGGACCGAACACTTAAATCTATAAAGTGTAAACAAAAGTTATGGAGGCCAGTGAATGGACACAAATAAGGAGAATGAAAGGACAGTGATAGGGTTAACGAAGTGGGCCGGAGGCTGAAGGAAGAGCCCCGCTAATGCTGTTAAAGCAGAGCTTCCGCTTCTGCCGTAGGGCGAGCGTCGAGCCGCACAAACAGGGCGCAGGGTCCACACAAGCTGGACACATTCAAGCCCACACACACACACACACACACACACACACACACACACACACACACACCACAGGAAAGGAGTTTGGCCTAAGACAAACACTGCATGACCAGACACACACACACACACACACACACACACACAAACACTACTGTCTCCCTTATATGCCCCGAGTGTACCAGTGTGAAACAGACTGAAAAAGAAAATGGCCACAAAGTCAACCTAACCATGTGAAATGTCATATAGAAAATGCGAATAAATGCTGTTTAGTAATCTCATTTTTTTTTTTAATGCTGTAATACACGCGAGCAGGTCTCCCTCGCTAAGGCAATCTTGATCTCAGTGGAAACAAATTGGAATTTTCTCTTTCCAGATAAACAAACATAGACTTCTAAACCCTAACAGGCAAGAGCAACAACGCAGCACCTCAACAATGTCCAAATATACACTACGAGCTTTATTTCCCAAACCTCCGCACAATGGCTTTTCTAATCTTCCTGAGAGAGGAGAGACATACAGTATACACAAAACCAAACAGGTTGGTTAAGGGAATATTAAGACACTAACACAACATGCCACCACACACACGCACACACAGACAGACACATGCACGCACCCACACACCCACACCCACACACACGTACCCACCCACACCCACCCACACACCCACACACACATCCCTTTTTCCTCTTCCTCTGCGGACTTCCTTGTAACAGCAATAACGTTTTCAAAACCCTACGCAGTGCCAGTTAGTGACGGAGGGCAGCAATGGAAGAAGAGAGCTTAGGGAGGGCGATAGATGCACAACAAATGATAGGCGTGAAGCTAAAAAGCTATAGGAGCTAAAAAAGCTAAAAGCGAAAGGCTAAATGAGTGAAAATAAGCTTAAATAAGTACAAAATAATACGCTAAATAAGTGAAAAAAAAGCTTAAAGCTAAATAAGTGAAAATAAACTAAGTACACACACAAACAAATCCCTGGGTTAATCGCTGTGGGTCAGTGTAGCGCCAACGGTTGTTTTGACCCAGTGTTAGTGTTATATTAAATTATATTATAACCATATTTTAGTATGGGTAAATATCTTTACAGTAACATAAAAATATCACTAACACTGGGTGAATTTAGCACCAACGCAATACTGGGTTAACTTTACTTTAAGTAACCATCAGTAGAAAACCAAAAGACAATGGGCTGTTTAGTGTTATGTTTATAATTGTTAACTGTTATGATCTACTGTGACAGTTTTTGTTTGTCAGATTATTTTTTTGGGGGCATTTTTAGGACTTTATTGACAGTGCAGCTCAAGAAAAGGAACAGAGAAGGGGGAACAACGTGCTGCAAACTGCCGCATGTCTGAATTGAACCGGCGGCCGCTGCGGTAAAGACTGAGCCCCTGTAACTTCCATACCATCATTTGTTACGGACTGTAAATAAGATTTGCTCCTTTGCAGTTTTATATGTCATACATATGCACATCGCTTTGTACAACTAACAACACAATTGAATTGAATTGTGGCAATTTTAAGGTCAAATTTGACACTGAGTCAAAATAAGCATATTTAAGTTGGAGTAACTAACCTAACATTTACATTGGTACTGGGTAAAGATAACCTATTGCGTCGGTACAACAGGTATTCTCACCCAAACTGGGTCCATTTTCAGTGTATACATGCATCAGCAGACTGTTTCTAACAGTTGCAATTATGTCGTCAGCATCAATAAATGAACAACAACAATAAAATGTTAAGAAAAACAGATATCAAGAGAAATATCAGGATATATTAGAACATAATTAGCTTCTATCCAGGCCAAACCCAATCGCAGAGACAAATAGAAAGTGTGTGTGTGTGTGTGGTGGAAGGAGGGAGGCTAAAATGAATGAGGCCTTTTCTTACAGCAGGGCCCAGATCAGAGCTCCTAACTATGGGATTTGGTGCTGTTGCCTTTCTCCCCCGGGAGGGAGTAATTAGGTTAGGCAGGACAACCGCCACATTGTTTTAACAGAGGAGGGATTGTGCAGGCCAAAGTCCCACCAGCAACATGCTTCCCTCACAACAAAAATGCCAAACGGATTCTGCGGCGCTCGGACACACATCCACACACACAGACAGAGAAACTTTTTTTTGTGGTGGGGGGGGGGGCTTCTCCGTAAAGTTTTTCACCGGGCTTTTTTTTTATGCAGTTGGTACTGTGTGTATCCTATGAAAAGTCAAATATAGTCCAACGGTGTGAGATGTCCTCTTCGTGTTGTTGCAGTTGTGGGATTCTGACTCTTTGTGGGACTCGGATCCCTTTAGTGTAACTGCGTCTACTCTCTCCTGTATCCAGAGGCTTGGCAACACACACCGCTCCTAACTAGTATAATATGGTTATGATGCATTTGCATTCCTTCCAATCCCCTAGGAAATACAATATGCCTATATCGTCTGTTTTAATCACGGTCTGCTTCCAAGGAAAGTAAAAGGAGAATACAAACAGCCACATCTATGAAGAGGCTTTCTCAAATGTACTTCAAGTTCGTTTAAATACATCCTCCGCTGATTGATGGAGAGTAAATCAAACAAATCATGCTGCTAGAAAAAATAAAAGAGGACATGGAGTGCTCCCCAGTCTACTGTATTTACAATACACAGACTATGGCCTCTTTCATTCCCACCCATTTCCCTCTCTTCTTTCCCGTCCCTTCTTTTTCTCTGTGCGCTGTATTCCTTGCTATAATCCCTCTGTCTTTCTGAACTGTTGTTTGACTCCTCTACACCGCTCTCAAGGCCTTCAGCTCCTCCAAGTATTAAAAAAAACAAAAAGTAGTCACCATAATATGTACCTCTGCATAGCATACCCGCCCACACCATCCCTATTCACTTTCATCATAAATCTCCACAGCCTGGCTGCAATATACAGTCAATTTGTGGTCCCCATAAGAGTCCTAACTCTAGCTTGGAAATGTTTTTATTCAGGTGTGCAGACGGAGAGGGAAAACAAGAGAGAGGGATAAAATAAAATAAAAATGACTCTAGTAAATGTGTGCGAATTGAGTTTGCGACTCTTAACAGACAGGTCCATTAGGCCGACAAGAGTCTTTTTCTCCACCGCAGCCTGCTACAGGTGGCGGAGATGATTGCGCTTTATTCCAGATGATGACCATAATGAGCCCAGTTTGAATTTCTCAGGGCTTTTCTTAAGACGTCGGACACGCTGAAGAGACTGACAGCAGCCTGACACGTCAGACAGACGGACGCTTTCGGGTCCGTTTTCCCTCCACCATTTCAGCAGAGCCCAAGAGAAAAAGCGTAGCCACAAAAGGGGAGCGGCGCACACTGTTTCTCCATTACGGTTGCAGGCGATCACATCACAACAAGGGCTCCTATAACAATTTTAATTCAGAGACCCGCTAGACCAGCTAGCAACTGAGGACTTGAGGAGCAGAGCTAGTCCCACTCCGTGAACTCGCAGAATTAAGTCTGGCCCATCTGTGTTTTATATTTTAGCAGTGACACGAAATCTTTATCCTGCACTGAATTTTCCAGTCAAATATACAACTTTCCATGTAACGCACACTAATCCTGCAGCTATTTCTCTGAGCCTAAACAGAGCAGAAAGTTTATATCACAGAGTACGGCGCAGCTGTAGTTGGGATAGTAGTTACTGGCTGGCTGGGCCAAAAGGAGAAGCCACAGAGTTGTGTTTGAGTCTAACCCTGAGCCCTGCTTGGCCTCGGCCTCCTCCACTCAACTCTACTCTACTCTGATCCTGGCATTTCTTTTTTCAACAAGGCTCTATTTGACTCTACTGTACTCTGCTCGACTGTCAAGGGGGTCTCGTAACAGCCTCAGGCCCGCAGCGCCAGCCAGCAAACACAAGTCACAAGAAGCATAGAGTGCACACTCATACCCAACACATACACAGACACTTCCACACAAACGAGTCGGTTAATAACACACAAACTCCCACCCTCCAGCTCTGTTTGCTCACAGCTGCCAGGCCTCCTCAGAGTTCATCTGAGGTAAAGATATGTTATATTATGCAACCAAGTATAGATTTTCCACCCTTGGCCCTGTGCCAACTTCCTGCTCCGAAGAGTGAGCTCTAGCCCTTTGTTCCTTAGGGTGACAGCTATTCCTTGCCGGACAGGGTGGCCGAATTAGATACAGAGACAGAAATGGAGAGGGAAGGTAACAGGAAGAAATGAAAGAGAACACAACCTAGCAAGCGGGTAGAAAAGAAAAGACGAGAAAAAAGAAAAAAGAAGGAAAGAAAAGCATGCAGCTATGTCATCCTAATATGATATGTGATTCTTTGTCTGTAACTAAAACTCCTCCTTCCCTATCTACTCTGTCTTTTCCCCCAGCTCTTGAAATCAGGTCACAACTGTTTTCATTACTGTTTGACTTGCAGGTTCATAAACCTCCAAGCGTCAACGTTCCTCCACCCACCCCGAAGACAGGAAAAGATTTTTTTCCCTCCAACATTAACCCAATAAATGCCTATGAAGCCCAATCACAAAGGCTTTCAGCCTTGTTCCCAGAGAAAGAGAATAAAAGCAGATCTCAAATGTTGATGCAAAGTTTAAGTCATGGATATAATCACTGCTGGGCTCATAATCTTATCTCCTAAATAGCCTATGTGGATTATACTCCTGCATGGTCACTGTTTTAATCCACTGTACTGGATCAACATATCCAGGACTCTATACTTGGAACTATGTTGCCTCTGCTACAGCATGAGGTAATGCTGCGTGATGATGAGAGAAAGCCTCGGGGAATTTGAGGTACAATCAAGGAGCCAATCAATGCCTCTTTATCCCTCCTCTACTTAAAGGTAAGCCAAAGAAGCGGTGAAAAGATAATGAATGCTATGGCATCATTGAGTGGCGTCACTGCGTGATGTCATCCCTCGACGACTGAACAATCTCCGACACCGCCGCCCTTTTCCAATTAACTGCGGCCGGATGTCTTTGTGTCCAAATGATTGCAATAGTCTCTCCAGGCTTACCCAGGTGTGCAGAGATGTTTGTTTTGCTAGGTAATAAAAGGATAGATGTCTGGATGGATGGATGGATGGATGGATGATGGATGGACTGATGAATGGATGGATGGATGGATGTAAATCTACCTACTGTGTCAGCTGTAACAACTTTTTTCACTTAAATTTCCGATTTGATTTAAAATCAGTTAGTTTAGGGAAATTTTAGTTACAATACCAATTTAGCTTGGATAGAAAAAGGTTTCTCAGAGAACGTGCTGTAAATTGCACTGCACAAGTGTTGTGATTTAAAGTGTGTAAAAACTAGTTAGAAAGCGAGCAGAGTAGTCTACACAGCACTAAGACTAGTAAACTAGCACTAACAGCTACATAAATGGCTAAAACAGTTAGCTTAAAGAAATGGAAAAAAACTGTTCAATAATTTGGTTCATGTAATGTATAAACAGTCAAAATAGTTAGCTAGAAATAACAGATAAATGGTTGAAATAGTTAGCTAAACGTAGGCTAATGGCTAAATGATTAGAACAGTTTGCTAAAAGTATTAGATAATTGTGTAATACCAAACCATTTTGCGTTTTTTACTTGCAGGTTCTGTTAAAGAGGAGTCAAAGCTAAGCTTATACGGAACCTTATGTAGCACTTTCAACTTACACAAAGTGTCAGTGTTTTTTTTTTTTAAACTCTTTAATTTCTTAACTACTGCAAGCAACTTAGGCAACAATATTATTTTCCATTTACGGTCTTACAATTGGTAGGCATAGTTAGCTAAAAGTAAATAGTAAATGTTCAGCTTCTGCCCTCCAAGTGGTACGCCTAAAGTACAAAATACCTAAACATTTAATAATATTATTAATAAAATAAAATTTTAATAATATTCCATTGAGTTCATCTGACAGGGTCCTGGGGGTACATTAGACAAAAAAGCTTGGGAACCACTGTCCTATATTACACACACACACACACACACACACACACACACACACACACACTCTCTCTCTCTCTCTCTCTCTCTCTCTCTCTCTCTCTCTCTCTCTCTCTCTCTCTCTCTCTCTCTCTCTTGGCTGTAACGCAGTCATGCAGTTGTTTTTTTTATCTGAAAGAATGCACACCTGTGCCTCGTGATTAAATATGTGCAGGTGCGTTATGTATGAGTCACCACAAAATATAGCTTATATACACAGTTAGACTTGAATTCAAACAGACACACCTTCTCCAAATGCACAGAGGATTTGTTTCTGAATGGGGTAGCCCTATTGTGGCTACAGCTCCTGTCTTATTCACAAGACGATAATGTGTTTGCGTGTGCCATGTTTGTGTGAATGCCTGCATCTGTCTCTCTTTTCTTTTCTTTTTTTTCGGATTGTTGAGTTGACTGAGATGGAAAGTCAGCCTGGGAAAGTTTGTGAAAAGAAGGCTGCAGTCAAAGAGAGAGAGAGAGAGAGAGAGAGAGAGAGAGAGAGAGAGAGAGAGAGAAACGGTGCTCAGATTTCATCCAGATTAATCTGAGCTTTGTAATGACGGGTCTACTGTATATATTTAGCCAGTGCAGTGAGATGTAGGTCAGACAGGCAGGGAGGACAGGCTAAACAACATGCCCAGATTGCCCACGCTGAAATTAACCTTGAGTGGGCTGTCAATGATCCACAGCAACAACTCTCTATCTCTTTCAGGTGACCTGTGAAAGACTGATACAATGGCTTTCACGCTGCGTGTTTCGCTCAGTCATAAGTGTGAGCCCTTCACGTTCCTCCTTGTGGAAGACCAAAAAAACCATCGGAAATTCAACATCTTACAGCTTGTCTTTACGGAAACGTTACTTGTTGATGAAAAAGAATGAGCCGAGAATGAGTTACTGTCACCGTTCGCGACGTGTGTTGATACTGGCATTAGTTCAAATCTATTCAATGCAAGAACAAAGCACACTCAGATACATTTCTCAGTCTGTCTTCTGCAGCACTAGAGACTGAACAAAACTGACCAAACACTGCGAACTGACAATTATTCATTTTACAACCCGCAACATGACTTTATGGACTGAAATCCTTTATAGCAATGGCAGTTTTGCGCTACTATACACAGTTCCACGGGGTTTCTTTTTTGCGCCTGCTTATTCACTTCTCCTGGATGTTTGAGCTTCACCGTGTCGAATGAAGTATGTGCAGATAGAGTTTTCACATTCATCTGCTGCAGGTAGAAAGTATAGGGCTGCCCCCTCTCAGACGATTAGTCGACTAAGGCCAGAAACACACCATGAAACAAGTGAGCGCTGCAGCGATCGTTTCGCTGTCACCTCAATTTCTTCCGTCCGGGAGCGATTGTGTCGAACCAGGCAGGTAATCACGTTTAGGAAGGCCACGGTGAAGCTGGATACTTCACAAAATAAACCAAATTTCAAACTAAAACACCCAGGTTTATGGTGATTTCTGAGTGTGAGCTGTGTCTACAGCGAGACACGCGAATAGGCCCACGGAGAGAGAGCGGGAGACGAACAGACAGAGTGACACACACTGAGAGAGAGAGAGAGAGAGAGAGAGATAGATAAATGTTCTGTAGAGTGGAGAGGAGAAAGATTGCTTTGTGACCGGCGGAGAATTGCGCGTCAGGTGCGCGATCGGGCACGAATCTATGCTTCAGGGCTATTCGCCGCGCTTTAGAGTGCGGTGTAACCAGCCGTTTTTGGTCTTAGTCGACTAGCAGTTCTTTAGTCAATTAGTCATTTTTAATGCTGAAGGACTTATTTCCAAGAAATTTACGAGCACATATCAGATAAACCCACGATTTAATACGGCGCTTTTGCGTAAATCTTTGTGGAGAAACTCAGTTTTACAGTTGTTTTAACAAATCGATTAGTCGATGAAATCGTGTGAGCGTTAGGTGTCGACTGAGAATTCCTTTAATCGAGGACACAGCCCTATTGGTAAGTTTCTCTGTGCTCACCTTAGATCTCATTTCAAGGCATGAGCAGGATTTGTATGACATCACAGCTAGTCTGGGAGCCAATCGGGGTTTAACATGCAACTTGGCGGAGAGGGAGTAGGTGTCACTTTAAGAATTTTTAATAATGTCGTTGAACTTTTTGTTGGAAAAAAAAAACAAAAACTATCAAGTAGCATTTTTTGTATGTCTAACAATTGTGGAGAGGGTCTTTCAATTACTACAACACACTCATCAATTCTAAATGATGCGCCACTCTGCAGCTCAAAGGTTTTGCATTTGAAGCCCGCTCCAGTGTAAGCCAACTGAGACAGAAATGGCGGCTGAAATGTGACATATCGCTGATACTCTCACAGATATAAGATCTATTCAAAACAAACTGAAGCCCAGGAGGAAGAGGCTGATGAAAGAAATATGTGTATGCCTCATGAAGTATCTTTATAAACCTAAGTCGCCACACCCTCGATTTTTGTATCTCTGTCTCTCCCTCTCTTTCTCTCTCTCTCTCTCTCTCTCTCTCTGTCTCTCTGTCTCATTCTTTCACACAAACAAACACAACTTGTGTGTCACCGCAAACACCTTACCCTTAATAGCCCTGTCAGATTGGTTTACACAACATTCCAAATACCCACATAATGGCAGCGCTGTTATTTAGGTTTGTGACTCAAAATCAGAGGAAAGAACATGGTGTACTGATGTCCAAAGCTCAGCTATGACAAAGCTCTCAAATATTCAACGCGTTTCAGTTTTCTGCTCACGATCCGTTCTGGTAAAGGCACACTTTCTCCTCGGTGGTTATACATTTTTGTTCTCTCTGCTCCCATATTGTACACTAAGTATTTTGCGTTCCTCTGTATATTCTAGCTCAATTATGTAATTTAGCACTCGTGTGTGTGTGTGTCTGTGTGTGTGTGTGTGTGTGTGTTCGTGTTCAGTAGCCATGACAACAGCGCAACATATCGGCGACCACAGAACCGCACCGGGGCCGCCGGCAATGGCGGGGTTGTGCCAAAGACTAATCCATGCCAGAGGTGACATGAGCGAAGGAAAAGTGAGGCGGGTGGAGACAACATGACACACACATCACACACATCACACACACATACACACACATACACACATCAGCGTATTACTCTCTCCTCTCACTCCTTCCTTTTAAAACACAAGCGCACACACTGGATATCCTCCCATTCTTCTTGGCTGGAGCCTCCCATGGCAATAGCAGTAGGAATCCATTCTCCACGGATACTGGGACAGCTGTGCTGATATTGAATGAGACACAGTTGGTTATGCCTCTCTCTGCATGCAGCTCGAGATAAAAACTACATGCTACTTAATTCGAATCTGTGTCGCCGGCTGCCAAAATGCGCCCAGCTCATCTCGTCTTTGTCTTCGCCACCAAAGAGAGCGCCCAATTTCTTTGCAAAAAAAAAAAAGAAATCGCTGTAAATTTTCACTCCTGCTGACGCACGGTGGCCCCCAGTCACCAGCTGACAATAAACACAGAACATTCATAACACTGACAAAGACATTAATCACAGAAACCTTCATAATTCTCTCCGTTATATGCTCATAATGCAAATAATCCACAACATGCCAGCGATTTTGAAGCCGCAGAGATAACAAAAAGCTCACATTGGAAGCTCTGGGATGTCTACCTCTTTGTTTTAGGCCGCTGGCGCCAATGGAAAGGAGGGCAAAAATACACCAAAAAAAATGCCACCTTATATGAGCCAAGCCAGAGTTCAATGTGTAAAATACTTGAGTGTTTTTTAATGATGGCGGTTTGTGCGGTGGATTGGCCTATAATTGGCTGCGTGGTATGAATGAATAAGTAGAAGGAACACGGTGTCCCCGGTCCGGCAAGCGTCTGGCATCCTGACCTCCTGGTGTCCCGTGACGAGGGGAAAGGATCCGCCGCTGCCTGGTACTGCACGCCACAAAACTGCAGCACAGCCAATCAGGGACTCCGATATTACCGCCTGTCTTCCTTTCCTCACACGTGCACGCACACAACTCAGTTACAAGAGAGCACAAAAGATCAGCCCCACCTGTCAATCAAGCGTACTATGAGTTCATTCTTCTGTCTGCTGTCCAAAAGCAGAGTGCTCTACTGGCTGCCGGGGTCACTTTCATCCACACAAACCAAACTTCTATTTGCTGTCTGGCATCAGTGAGTTACACTGCGGCTGTATACACAGAATTAAGACCAAAACCCCACAGTGATATCATAATTCAATATACCTATCTGAGAAATGTAATACAGGCAATAAGACCAATTCTTAAGTCCTTTGCAGTGTGACTTTGGCGCTTGCTTTGGACATGAAACTGCAGCGATTGGCTTTTAAAAAGGATTTGGATAAAGGTGAAACAGTCGCTTGGGAGCTGGCATCCCGGCTAATCCCGCGATAACCACTCGCAGGCCTAATTGGCATGAAGACGCCAAAGGTTTTAGGTGCATGCTTGCATGTCCGTGTGCACGCATGCGCACACGCAATGCGTGTCTGTGTGCGCGCGTGCGTGTGTGTGTCTTTAATTCTGAAAAATCCCACATTTTCTGTTTATTCAGACTGCGGTTCCATCAGATTTTAATCCTCCGAACAGCTGTTCCAACTCATTTTGCAGGCCTTGGGAAGAGACAGAGAGGGGGCAGAGGGGGGATGGAGGGGGGTGTATATGGTGTGTAAGGGCCACCTCATCAAATACGCATAAATGTAAAGTTAATGCTTCAAAGTCCAGATATTGATTACATTCATTTCATCAGATTGTTCACATAAAACAAGCCACAGCTCATGCTCTGATTATTTTCACTGAAAACACTGCTGTCTGATAACGACTGGTGGTGACGTAAGAAAAATATAATACATCCTCTCGGAGCGACACATAGCACTGATAAAGAAAGCTGCGGCGCTTCAGACTGGGAGGACAAAGCAATAAGTCATGTGCGCCGAGACGCTGACCTCCAAGCAGAGGAGACTTCTGACGGACAAAGAAAGCAGAGCACGAAGAAAGAAAAAAAAAAAAAAACATTTGTCATGTAGAGAGTTCTTTCAAGCGATTGAAAATGAGCTGTCCGATAGCTAGCCTACACCTAAGCAAACAAGCAACTTGCAGCTGCATGAGAAAGATGGAAAGCCCAAAGGGGAAAAAGTGCAGCACAAATAAGAGTTTGCACTGATGCAATAAAAAAGGAAAAGGAGGCTGGTGTTTTAAAACGAGTGTGTAACTTTTTTTTAAATTACAAATTTCAAATTGAAAAAAAAAGAAGCTTAGAAGCAATATCTGTAATGTCATGTATATATATATATATATATATATATATACGATCTGATATTTTCCTTTGCACACATTAAAACACAGCGTGGCCGGAGCTGCAGCCAGTTTTTTTGGTCTATTTGCGCTGCAGCATGACTGCATTTGCAACAACAAAAAAAGTGGTCTGGTTAAACCATATCGGCAGGAACAGGCTAGAAAAACACACAGAGAGAAGATGCAACTTTTCATCGGAGTAATCAAATATTTAGCTCTTTCCTGCACGGGCCTGTAATAACTCCAGCTGCAGGTCAGCGTGAGCGTCACAAGAAAAGAAACATTTTCTCAAGATGGAATATATAAAAACACAAACACCTAATGCGGAATAAATAGGGACTAAATAGGACTTACCACTAAGGCATTGTTTAGAAGGTGAGTAGGGTAATACTTTAGTGTTGAGAGGGTGTTAAGAGGCGAGGAGAGCAGGGGTCAGCGTCCAGGCGGGCAGAGGGGGGGGCAGAGGGAAGGAATAAGTTAAAATGTCGCACCAAGTGAAAACAGTCTGAGATGAAAAACATTACGAGCTGCATAGAACTACAGAACACATTTGAAAAAAAATGCAATGAAACCAATGAAGTTTTGTTTTAAGGCTGCAGATTTTTTGTGTGCTTCGTCATTGTGGCCTGCAAGGGAACGGACACTTTAGGTTTGGAGAAAGCAACAAAAATGGACAAAAGGAAAAAAGAAAAAAAGAGAATCAAATAAATATAGGTTCATTAATTGAAAATTACAAGAGAAAATGATGCCGGGACATTGTGTGTTAGAGGCTTCAAAATGTATTTTAAAAAATGAATGGGAAATTAAAAATAGGAGGCAGTGCAGACGAACTGGCTCCCACTTCTCTTGACAAACCTATATAACATGAATTAACGGCCTTAATATATGGGATTTCATTCCTAAATTAGATCAACATCAAAAACACACCAGTAGTCACACACACACACACACACACACTCCTTTACTCTCAAGGCTCTCCGCGTCATTTGCTTCCATTACGCACTGTCCGCCACATCCCAGCACGCTGCTGCTCTCCAGCAAGGCTTTTATTTGATCACAGTTAATAATTCAAGTGATTGTTTACAATTTGTGCCATATCTGAGATCCAAGCTCAAATTCTTAATTATTAACAGAAATTAAATAAACAAAATGTGCCTCCCTGTCTGCAGACGGAGCTGTAAGAGAATGCTGTGTGTGTGTGTGTGTGTGTGTGTGTGTGTGTGTGTGTGTGTGTGTGTGAGAGAGAGCTGGTGCCGTTTGCACGGAGAGGAAAGTTGGGCTGGGTCTCTGCACAACACACATAAGGTACAATATTTTCCAAGTGACAAGATACACATTACGCTTTTTCGGCTCAGCCAACGGCACGCTGTAAGTTAGCCTCATGTGCAACATGTGTACTGCATTACACTCTGTGAGCTTATGGTGTCAATTAGTTAACTGCAGGAAATCTATATAGCTAAATAAAAGCTTCTTTTGTTCAGAGATGATCTGCTCATTTTGTTCGGAGATGATCGGCTGTGAAAGAATTATTATTATTATTTTTTTTTTTTATCAATTACAGATATAGTCATCATCTCTAAAGGCCTGTTTGGAAATGCATGCCGGACAACTCACAGCTGAGGGGCTGTTTTTTTCTTTCTTTTTTTAAACGTACAAGTGAGTATCTTATACACACACATATCCTCATCTATAGGCAATATGTGTAATGCTGTAAGCATAACTTACCAATCGGTTTCTACGTTCTGTCTAGTTCTAAGTTAGATTCAGTCCCTAAAGTCTTAAGTCGACACACTAAGTAGCCTATGATATTTTCTCAATAAAATAAATTATTAAGGGGAAATAATAATAATAAAAAAATCTCCTTCCCCTCTCTGGTGTCATTGAGACGACGACATTACGATGCGAGATGCGAATGTTTTGAAATGGAAACCAGAAGAGACTCGTGGCGGCACCAGAGGGGCCGGGAACATCCTCTCAGCCTGTGGTAGCAGCGAGAAGCATACGATGCTGGCTGGAAAACTCTTTTAATAAAACCACCGGTAAAATCAGGATTGAATTACACATGAAACAGGCCCTGGCGGTCCGCTGTCAGACCAAGCCAATGAGGGATAAACAAGTCCGCTTTATAAGAGTAAGAATTCCAGCAGCTGTGTGTGTGTGTGTGTGTGTGTGTGTGTGTGTGTGTGTGTGTGTGTGTGTGTGTGTGTGTGTGTGTCGCTGCCACCGGTTGGCTTAAATGAAACCTTGAAAAGCGTGTAGTAGGCCTGGAAAACAAGGTACGGGAGGGAAACACTTACAAAATAGAATTTGAGATTTTTATTTCAGAGGGCTAATGACAGTTTACTGTATATGAAGATAATAATAGCGTGAGAGGGATTGTTGGATTTGACATTCTGAACATCTGACTTTTTACGGCTGTGGCGGATTGCATACAGCTGCATGCACCAACGCTGCAAAAAAGCTCCCTGAAAAAGTTCTACGAGCAGCGCTGTATTACTCTGTTCACTCTCTCTCTCTCCCACTGTGGTGTTTTTTTTGCTTCGGGTGAATGATTTAAAATTCAAATAAAAAGAAAATGCAGGTTTTAACAGGATGAATCACTAATAAAAGCAGAGAAAATAAAGAGTTAAAATGTGACTGAAAAGCCAAATCGAATCGGTCAAGAGGTGACATTTATTACAGATGCCTCACATCTGAAGAGACGCATTTCACCACATTGTATCCACTATAAAAAAAAAAACATTTTCAAATTCAAAACAGCTACTCAATAATCATTTCCTGATTATTCCCCCTCCCCCCCCCCCCCCCCCCCACCCCACAACAACAGCAACAAAGTGACAAATAGCATGTGTGAAATGTGATGTTGGAGCAATCATTTCTAAAAAAGATATTTTGAATATGAACAGCTCGGAGAAAAAAAAGGCATGCCTAGTGTGCAGCATTACCCACAGCAAGATGTTAGAGGAAGCAATAAGAAAAACACAGACATTTATTTTGTAAAGGTTGTTTAAATTGACTGTAATCGGAAAGACAACTGCTGTCTACACTAATGAGGATGGGATGGGAGGGGGGGGGAGAGAAACAGGAACATGAAGAGACAGAGGCTGAAAAATAAATATAAATATAAAATCAAGTAGTTCCTGTTAGCCTGGAACATGTCAGCACGTGTCAAGTGGGAAAATTTGTAAGATAGTCAACTAGTACAGCAAAAAAATAATAAGAAATCCAGAAATAAAACACACTATCACAAAAGATGCACAGTGCCTGAGCTGTTCTTCACAGTTTATAATCGCGCACGCACGCACGCACGCACGCACGCACACACACACACACACACACACACACACACACACACACACACACACACACACACACACACACACACACACACACACACACACACACACACACACACACACACACACACACACACACCAATCGTCTCTCCTCTCCCGGTCTCAGCTCCACATGAAAGCAGCCCCTAAAGGCGGCAGTGTGCGCCCTGCTCAACGGACAAACACTTGGGAAAACCCGTCCGACAGTTCCTATCAACCTCCGGTTCCACATTCTGCCTGTCCCTGCGCTCTGCTTTCCCCTCCTCCTGTGGGCTCCCCTCCTTCTTCTTCTTTTTTTTTTTTTATATGAAATACATTTCAGGAGAAGCGCCATTTTCTCTCCAAAAAACCCCATGTGCGATGGAAACGCACAAGGAAGTTTCTTCCCCTCCTCCCCCGCGGGCAAAAAACGCGCTCGGAGACGGCACGGCTGTCGGAGAGTTGAGGTGAAGTTTCAGAAAGACGCTCAAACACAACTACTAAACACACAGTAACACAACAGGCAGAGGCAGCGCGATCAAAAACACCCGGCGTCCCCGGCTATTACAAGCTTACAAAAGAGTGAAAGAAGAGAAGACAATTTACCTGTGTCAAGCAGTACGGGGAGTACATGGTTGTTAGGTTTTTTTTTTTTTTTAGTTTTTTTTTCTCTCTCAGAAAAAGGAGAATTGGAGAGCTTATTTAAGTTGGATGGAAGCTCGGTATACAGTGCTGCATTGCAATCGCTCGCCGTCCTGTTTCTCTCACTCCATGCTGCTGCAGCTTACAGTAACCCCGCCTAGAAAGTGAAAGCTTGCACAAACTTTCAGGGAAAAAACTTTCTCTCCCTCCCCTCTCTCCTCTTGCTTTTTTTTTTTTTTTTTTTTTTTTTTTTTTTTTTTTTTTATCGCTCTCCTATTTCGAACGAATTTCTCCTGAAAGGCGGCATATTTTCTTCTTATTATTTTTTTTTTTACACCAAAGATTAGTCAAGGTGTTGCTGCCTGGCACAACTTTTGAATAAAAAAATAAAAAGAGACCAATCTTTCTTTTGGTGAATCTTCGATGGCTGTCTGACGCGCTGCGCCCCTACATCTTGTCCATGGTAAATGGTATGCTTCGGTTGAGTTTTTACAGAGGGATCAGAGGGCAGACGAGTCATTCGGTGTAGTGTTGCATGTATCTGTAGTTACACTGTTGTTACATTTGGACTTAACCCTCGTTTTGTCTTACGTCTTCTTACCACTTCTTACCACTAGTTTTACACTTTTTGTAATTCGTTTATCCTACATGACATTTTGCCTACTTTTGGAGTAAAAAATAAGCAGAAATTGTGAATTATATTTTGACTAATAGTTAAGATCAGAGGAACATACATGTTTATGGATTATTAACAGATTTTGACCCGGGTAGACCATGAAAGTAGTGATCATTAATTTTTATTTTACCATTGTATGGAACCATCCATGTTATTTTGGGGGAAATTTGGTTAAAAGAAACACCATACTTTTGATAGAAAACTTTGAAAAAGGGTCAAATTTGACCCGAGGGACAACATGAGGGTTAAAGGACACATAAACGCATTATCAGAATAGATCTGAAAAAAAATAATATAATATAGGATACAGGCCTATATAGTTAGACCTGTGGACACTTTTTTTGTAGTTATGATGTGACACACGGACACATGAACGTCTCTGATTTGACTTTGTTAATAATGTATATAATGGACAAGCCAGCG
The DNA here is from genome assembly GCF_004354835.1 of Perca flavescens. Classification (NCBI taxonomy): domain Eukaryota; kingdom Metazoa; phylum Chordata; class Actinopteri; order Perciformes; family Percidae; genus Perca; species Perca flavescens. The sequence goes on along the minus strand of NC_041345.1, from coordinate 23,894,905 downwards.
TTATGTAAGTGCAAGTCAGTTGCATGGACAAACTATTACAGCTCCTGATGGGAGGATTGCAGCTCTTAAGTTGCGCATTAAAAGCTAAAGTTTGCACCGGCTTACTGTATATTGCCTCTTTAATTCATTTGCAGGCGTTTGAAAATCAACGCATTATCTCATCACAGGCTGTAAAGTTAAGACTATTTATTTACTGAACCGTATTTGACCCAGTCTGGAAGCCGCAACTGTACGTTTCAAAAGCAGTGAAGGGAGTCCAAGCCAAACAGTTACAAACAGTTACTGTGGCATTCGCCATCACAGCCTCTGAGCAGTATCAAAATACTAAATTAGTCTAAATTGGGGTGTGTGAGGAAACAGAAACACACACACACACACACACACACACACACACACACACACACACACACACACACACACACACACACACACACACATCACACAGGCCTACACAAACAAACAGTGAGTGATACATGTGTGGCACTGTGGCAATTTGTGTGGGAGTGAAGTCATTGTGAAGAATGAAATTCTGGGCCTGACATTGGAGTCCCACAGATTTATGAGGCCTACTGCTTGTGTATGTCTAGCGCAAGCCTCTGCAGGCGAAACAAAGGGATCTGGCCGCTGTGTGGCCAATCACTGCACACGGTCAGATAGGCGAGCCAGAGACGCAGGCGGGGAGGGAGAAAGTGTGTGGTCAGGAGTGTATGTACGCCACAGAACTGTAACCTCCTGGCCTCGCCGCCACACAAGAGACGAAAAACGCCCACATAAGTCGTTTGTTCGAGCAGCAATTATGACTCAAGTGGTTGTTGCAGTTATGATGGGAGCAAAGCAGGAAGTAACGCAAAGAAGTATAAAAGCGCCAAACTTCTGCGTAAAGAGGCAGGTTGGGTTGGTGGATGGGTAATATGTCACGGGCGTAATCGGAAGTGAAGTAGCGTCTGATTTGAACCCAAACCACAATCTTTTCCTAAACTTAAAGCGGCTATTTGTAACTTTCAGTTTGTGTTGATTCTATAGCGGCCCCCCTCCGGACAAAATACCACACCTGCTGCCGTAAAGATCTTTTAGAGTTAGCGTTACCGGGAGGTCACATACAGTAGTTGCGATGAATGTTTTGCTCGGACAGACAATCATTCATTTACAATAATTAATATGTCACTGATGCATCGATCGCATTTCGAGCTTCGCATACGATAACTTAGCCTCCAACAAATCGGACCAGGGGAAAGGCATTCATGAAAACTAAATAAAAATAGCGATATGTTCACTGTCTCAGTTGCCATCAGTTGGAAAATTACTGCAAAATGTTTCTCGTAGCTACTTTAAATAGTTTGGGTGCCTAAACATATCCAAACTGCAAGCATTTCACAACGTTAACGATGTGTTTCAAATGGCTACCGTTACGTTCTCCGGTTTAGAAATAAGGTTGTATTTCCTGCCACCGCTAGGGGGCCTTATTTAGGAAACGCTCACGTAGGTCGTATTAACAAACAACCTATATCACACAAGATTAGAATACCAGCATTCCTCTCTGTGAATATGATAAATGTCTTATATATAATAAGGGTGTAGGTTTTGTATCAACATTGGGGGGACACATTATAAACGGGGGTTCTGGGGGTCGTCCTCCATAGAATTTTGGGCGTCAAACACTTCATTTCCTGCATTCTGGTGCATTTTTAATGCAACAATTTATGGTGCAAATGTCTTTATTTATGTAAAAGGAAATTATTATTCTCCTGTATTGTTCAAAACTTTCTGCACATTTAAAACATCCCACGTGTTTCTGGATGATTTCTTTTAGGAATCCTGTGCATCTCAACAACAAATCTATTAGAGGATGAGATCTTGTTAAAGCCAGAAGCTCCAAAGTTTAAATCCACATAAATCTTTCTTTATTTTTCACTTCCGGTTGTGTTCTTTAACCCAAAGAAGCAAAGAAGACACAGTTCTTTTTTTCCATACGAGTTTTGAGCCCCCTGAAAGGTTATTTTTTACCTCTTTTGGGGAGTGGGTTGTCTTTCATATTTTAACCTCTTTCATATTTTTACCCCCCCCCACACACACACACACACACCCACACACACACCCTTTTGGTCTCTCTTTGGGCAGCTGTATTGACTTCATAACCATTGCCTTCAACATTTAAGGGATATTCTTTGTTTTCAGCTCTATTTTGCAGCGAAGTGATTAAAAGTACCGCGAGTGCAAAAGGTTACAGCAAGTGGTTAGGCAGGGATCAAACCCCCCTCCTTTATAGAGTCGACTTGCATGCAACACACGCAAACGCTCCTCTGCCGTGGCTCCCTAAATGAGCCACACATTTAGTGGTCTGTGTGAGTAAATCTCTCATTAAGTAACACATGGTAGAGCCATATGCTACGGTTGGTGGGTCTGCTGCGGCTCTGCTTTTTCACACACTTGGAATATACATATTTACCACTGCTGCACAGTGGCCAGCGCTGTAATGACTTCACCCATCAGTTGTACAGTTGCGTTGAAAAAACTGAGGCTTTCGCTAATAAATGATCAGAGAAATTGATGTGTCATTTTTTACTGTTGACTACTTCAGGGAAGCTCTAGGTCTCCAAAACTGGTTGTTTAAGGATGACAGTGAGCACCCATTTTCCTGAAATGATCACACTCCGTATGATACCACACCTGGCTGTCTGTCTAAGGAAACCGGACGCGGCACATGGGAGATAAGCTAAAAGTGTGGTTGTGCTGTTTGGCTGAGCAGATGTCAGCTCTAGTGGCCCACAGTTAACATGCAGTGCACGTGCAGATATGGAAGCTTTGCATAAAGGTTCCATATCATGCTCATTTTCAGGTTCATACTTGTATTTTGGGTTTCTAACTGAACATGCTTTAATATAAAAAAAAAACATAAATTTTTTTAATCACACCGTCTGTCTGAATATAGCTCCGTTTTAGCGCATGCCTCTTTAAAAAGCTGCGCTCCTGAAAAAAAGCCCAGTCTGCTCTGATTGGTCAGCATTTCAAGGTCTTCTGCATCTGCGCTATCGGAGTCTCTGCAATGTCATTGCAGCCGGGGAATGACTGTAATGGCACTGTAACAGCCCTTTCTACCTATATATAGTATAGTGACATCGCAACTGTACGGAAGTCCTGACGGTTAGTTTAAAGGCATCGATTATGGCCCGGCCGATTATCGATGCAGCATCGTCCATGTCCACAATTCAATGCATCGATTATTTGATTAATTTCAACACCTTTAATTGAGGGTTATGATACTTTCACAGTATAAATACAGCACCTTTACAATATGGGACCTTTAAAGCTATAGTGTGTAGTTTCTGTCTCCCCCATGAGGAATTCTAAGTAATGACAACAATTATGTCGGTGCATCCACATGATACAAGCCTTCCGTGATTGCGCTTAACCCCTCCTCCACAGTTGCTAGCAGCCAAGGAGGACACGGAGGGTTAAAATAACGTGATGGACTCTTCAGAAGAGGTCATTATCTTCACTCAAGTTTCTGCACGCAAAAGCCGCTGGATGACCCCAGTTTCTGAACATAGCCATACTGAGAAATCCAGAGAGAGTTGTGTGGAGCTGATAGTCTTAATAAGCTTTGTAGCAACTCATTTGGCAATGGCTTGAATGTAACGGACATTTATTAATATCAAAAAGTTACGCACTAAAGCTTTAAAGAAGTGGCTCCCAAACGGGTGGGGTGAGACAAGATAAATCAGAGGGGTCACTGGGTCACTACAAAAGGCTCCTTTTTACCAAGTCATTTCTGCATGAAACTTAACTCTTTAAAGTAAAAATCAAGTATTTTCTGGTCGCAATTTCTTGCATTATCCCTACGAATGAATGATTTTGCAATTATTAGGCTAATGCTTCCATTTCTAAATTGACTTTTGTCTTTTTTCTACCTTTGGAACACTATAGGCTACATTGTGTGATATTGAACTCATTTGAGAAAAATAAAAAAATCCCTTGTGGTCCTTGTGTGATATCGTTCTACTCTCTATAATGTTTGTGATTTTACTGTCTGTTTGCAAACGGAAGAGCTCAGTATTCATTTTTATATCTGAAGAGCTCATTGGCCCTGATTTGTATGCATACCATAAATCCAGGGCTCCCTTGTAAAAGAGATTTGATTATCTCAATGGGACATCACCTGGTAAAATAAAGGATAAATAAAAAAATAAAATAAAAATAAAGTGTTGCTAGCGTCCTCTGATTTTCTCCCTGGAGCTCCTATAGCCTATATACAGTATGTATGTGCTGTTTGTCTATACTGTATTAACATTTTCTGATGAATGCGTGAGGACCAGAACATCGTCAACAAAGGGAGTGTTAAGTGATACAGGACAGTGTGCAGGATTCTTTGTTTTCTTTCCATTTCAAGACTTTTTCTAAAATCCCTATCACCTATTGCTATTCTTCATTCAAAAGCAGTAACCCGCCTGGTTTCGAGACACAGACACTCATTTCTAGCTCTTAAGTTTTAAAACGAGTTGATTTCTATCGTACCTGCAGATTTTGCGGTTGAGGTTTTTAGAATCGAATTAAATACAGAAATGGCTTGATAAAATGGAGATTTTTTTAAAACAATCGGACAAAGAAATCTGCTCATAACTCACATTCACACTACAACTACATGCAAGCAGACATCTCTTCATTGTAAGGCTTCACAATCCAAACAGGTCGGGGCTTAAAGAACCAAACAAAGGCACTGCAACATCTTACTCTTTACCACTTCTAGTACAGGGTGTCAAATTCATATCTGCGTTCAGTTTTAATATCCTTTGTTTTGAAAGCAATTGCACTTTCTTCCTCAGGAACCCTGACGTGTAAGCCAAGAGCACACACGCAGAAATAAAGAGAGAAAGAAGGAGAGCCGTGATATAGAAAACTAAGCCCCCAACAGCAGACCTCCTGTTGAGAAGTTGGAGGTGGACACCCTCCTGTGGATGTTCTTGAACTCGCTGCCCCTGGAATCCAATACAGCCCCAGCGACGCTCCTCCCCCTCTCCAAAACTCTCTCTTCTAGCAGCCGTGCTACTCAATTACAGTCATAATGGTTCATTTCTGTACCCCGAGACACACGATACACTGTAGCAACCCAGATTCTGTGTGAGACTTGGCGTAAGTCTTAACTCTGGGAAACACACTGTAGCCTAGAAAAACTGGCTCCCACCTCATTAACAATCATTTTTTTTTTTTGTCATCCAATCCCCCCACACACACTCTGTCCTCTAACCCTCCCCCATATCCCATTCTATATCTCTACATCAATTGGCGTAAATCCACTGCGCCCGCTGCGAGGATTCATCTTTTCTTTTTTAGAAAAGCTGCTCACTTTCTTTAACTTTGTATTCCTTTTGTTTCACTTTTCATACGACGAGGCAGACTGCACATTATCGTCATAATTTTCACTCCCATGAGGCGAGGGTGCTTCGGTTGAAGTTGCAAAGGCCCCCTTTTTTTTTTTTTCTTAAATGTGCGTGTGGAAATAATGATTGTAATGGTTTGCAGCTGAGTAGAGGGAGCTGTGAATGACATTATGATTGTGGTGCAATTACCAAGAGCATGAAAACACACTGTCAGTCATAGTAATGAGTAATGACTCAAATAACACATTTAACACAACACATGAAAAAAAATTTAAATGAAAAATTTAAAAATAAAATAATAAGAGATGCATACCCTGTATGAATCTGATACTACAAAGCATTCAGGCATCCCAGGACCTCTGGAGGGTTCTTCGTTCAACAGAAAGGTTTCGGTTGCCTGAAATGTAACACAACAGTCATTTATTCATTAGTTGACACTGTCTTTATGTTCAGGGAATTTCAAAACACAGGAAAGCTGGGTGCAAAGCTGTAAACGCAGGTTTGACCTGCTGCTTCTGATAATGACCTATTTATTAATCATCCTCAAGTCCCACCAGCAGATAACTGCTTGAGAAACTTTCATCTTTACATTACACACATACACACACACACACACACACACACACACACACACACACACACACACACACACACACACACACACACACACAGAGTTCACGGTGTGTGCTGCCTGCCTGAACCCATATGCTGTGCAGGCCCGAGGCCCGGCCCTGCCAGTCACCACCACTTGAATGGGGAGCAAAGTGTTTAGCTGCCGTACCCGCACGCACACAATACTCCCAACACAATGGCATTTCCTGTCCCTGCTATTTCACCTGCATGGTCACTTTTCTGTCTGCGCGCACTGATTCAGCACAAATCATTCACACATACATACACACACATACACACAGTCATACGCACGGTCACATACGACACACGTTCGGCACAGACTCGCACATACGGAGGCCATACGTCTGCCAACATATACACATGCGAACACAAGCCCTTGGCCACACTACTGGCCCCGCATTGCATTCCCTGAGAGATGCAGCTAAATTATTTATTCTAAGTGTTTGTTTCTATTCAGCGCAGTTCATTTGTATGCCGTGGGACGCGCCAGCAGAGACTTGGGCTCTGAATGAGCATCCATTGCAGTTCGGCTGTCAGTTGAGGCAGCCAGGCCAGGCAACATGGATGGGAGGGAACCACAGACTGAGGATACTTTTTAGTCCAAACTGGTCCAAAACAAATAGTTTTTTTTTCGCCAGGCTAAATCTGAATGTCTGTTTTGGATATCAACTAAACCTGTTAGACGGGGGCTAAAAATTGGTATGTTAATGAAAATAACTCTGAGTTAGGGGAATAAAGTTTAAGACCAGGAGCTTTAAGTTTAAGTTGCTGGAGAGAGGAGAAGAAATAATCCTATTTTCCAGAACTTTAAGTTCTCGTCTCTTAACATACCTTAAGCAGAAACAAACACGGACCCAAAACAGGAAGAAACATTGCTCGTAGCCAGCTACAAAATGTAAAGTTATACTATTTAAACTGGCATGTGAGGTAAACAATCTTTCAGGGGATTCAAACAGACATTAGGCTACTTAAGCATTTACATATGCACCCCAATACACACACGATGACACAGGATTGCACTTGGTTGGAGAAATACATGCGCAGGCACATGCATAAAATCACAGCACTATAATAAGTCCCAGACTTGGGCTAACCAAGCTGCGGCTGGAGACACAGGCTATTCATATCCTTCAGAATGAGAGGTTACAGCCCGAGCCTTTTCCCTTTCCCTTTTACTGTAACACAGGAAAGGCATCTGTGTGTGTGATTTCACTCCATCTCTGCCGCGAAAGGTCAAGCAGATGGATTGATTAACATAAGATTAACATTAGTTTGTTTAGCTTTGCCTCTCTTCCTTGCAATAAGTTCAGCGAAGGCCACGTTGAAGCGTTCACTCTGCAAAAAAAAAAAAAAAAAGAAAGTTTGTGTTCAAGTCATCCAAGTGACAAAGAAAACACTCGTCATGGCGTTCAGCCTCAGCATCCAACCTCTGGCCTGTCATCATTAATATGTGGGGAAACACCGGAGGAAAAACATTTAAAACCATTTGTCCCACTAAATGGTGCCCCTGTCAAGCTTCCTGGGCTTTCTGTTAAGCTCTTAAACTGCCCAGTCCAGCTGAAGGATATATTTTACTCTGTTGATAATCACAGAGTAGCACAGAACAAGGCACGCTGGTAGTTCTAGTTGCCTCTTTTCTGACAGGTTTGAGTCATTTAAAGTTGAAAAATGATTTTGCGCTGCACAGAAAATAGAGATCAAGCTGTTACAATAATAATGAAAGGATAAAAATGTGGGTCTGTTATAATGAATGAAGCATATCTCTGTCCATATCTTTCTATCATTTGTTTGAGACTGATTGTTTGATGTAGCTCCCTACAGCACTGGCCCCCCCCCCCCCCCCCAACCACCTCTCTGTGAGTTTTTATAGAGCATGGTCTCAATTATATATATGTTTATATATATATATATATATATATATATATATATATATATATATATATATATTTAGCATATGCCCAATCCATATGGCCAGCCTAGAGCAAGAAAAAAATGGCATAGAGCCTCGTTGTAATTAACACTTAAAAAGCTCTAGGAGTCATTTGATGTCTGGGATGTTGACTGTTTTGGTGACCGAGACGGAGTGTAATACAACACTGAAATGGTTGTCAGATTGTATCAATGGAGAGCGCAGACAATGTCTTTATGACTGCAAAAAAAGAGGAAAAGAGGATGAGGAAATTTCAGAGCCCAGGCCAAAGAACATTTGTTTTCTTGGTCAATGTCACAGTTCATGTCTTTATGTCATGTATGTGTGTGTGATGTATTAAAGAGATTGTTCAGTGATTTGGGAAATTCGCCATGGTGCTTTCTTACCGCGAGTGTGCTGAGAAGATATAAATCTCATGTGTGCGAGTTCAAACTGGCCCCATTAGCGAACTCAGAACTGTGTATGTTACTCTGTGATCCGGTCACATAGTGTTCCCAACACAAACCTTTGGGAGAGGGGGGGGGAATCAGAACAATGTTTTTTCACCTGTTGTTCAGCCACGGGTTCAAAGGTAATTTAAAGAGGATATATTATGCTCATTTTCAGGTTCATACTTGTATTTTGCCTTTCTACTTGAATATGTTTACACGGTTTCATGTTCAAAAAACACATTATTTTTCTCATGCTGTCTGTCTGAATATTCACTCTCTGTCTGAAACGCTCCGTTTTAGCGCCTGTCTCTTTAAGCCCCCCTCCTGAAAAAGCCCAGCCTGCTCTGATTGGTCAGTGTTTCCGGGTGTTCTGCATCTGTACTCTCTCTGCACCGTCATTGCAGCTGGGGAATGACTGTAACGGCACTGTAGTGTCACTTTCGACATAGATATACTGTATTATAGTTGTAACATCACAACCGTACATAAAGGCACAGTTTCCAAATACGGGCTGTGTGCATTTCTCTGTGGATTGAGCGTTTTGATCCTCCGTCTCCATTCTTTATGCTATGCTAGGTTAAGCTGAATCTCTGGGGAAAAAAGCAAAAGAGGGGATTGTCCAATATGTTAACTGTTCTAAGCACTGCAGGCTGCAGGCTGTTCTCCACTATTTGTAATAAATAAATTAAAAAAAAAAGCTATGAAAAGTACTGCACTGTAATTCATATGTAGTCCACATATTTATTACTGTATGCACCACACGGACAGTATAAAACCGCAAAGATCTACATAGGGAGTAGGTCGGATGGATAAGTCTTAAAACACAGGGCTTTTAAGCAGCGGAGCGGAGTTCATGACCCGGAAGAAGTTAAGGGGAAAACACAAGACTTTCAACCAAGAAACGGGTGTTTGTTTCCCTGGAGTAGGCTACAACTTAAGGGGACTGGTGTTTTAACCCAAACCACAAACTTTTTTCTAATCTTAACTAGTCGTTTTGGTGCCTAAACTTAACTGCAACGGCCGCTGAAATGACCAGGGTCTTACGGTGACATGTACCCTGCTCACAGTAACCTTTATTTAAATTTAACCGTAAAGGCCACTTAACTTAACTGTCATGGGGCCGGTCGTCACGTGATCGCGTGCGGTCGCCATAATTACGTAATATATAATACTCATTGTTATGCATACGTTTTCGTAGGATATCATATGAACCCATTAATGAGAATGCGTTGCAGGTTGTTAAACCCGTCCACTGACCCAATGTACTCTGACAGGCAGGCGAAGAGGCCTACTGATTGCGTGTCATCATGAATTTTAATGTCTACAGTAACTACAGTAATGTGGTGTATATACAATAAGTCAGATCTAAAGGGGGGGTGGGGGGGCGTTCTCAAGGCATTGGATATATTAGAGCACATATACATATGGCCCACCTTCCCCTTTCTCTCTAATTCTCTTGATCCTACACAGGCACACAGCAGCACAGAAACCACCTGGGTTTCCATGTTTCTGGATACACAACAATCCAGGAGAGGCAGGTATCCTCCCAACCACTGATTAACAACCTTCTGATCATTCCACGGCAGCCTCCTCCTAGTCACTCGCAGCGTCGACTCTGCGAGCTCAAACACTTTCTAGCGCATCAGAGACTTTTATCTTCTACTGCAAAACACACACTGACATCCTACCCAGTCCCACTTTATTCAGTCTTAATTGTATCCCCATTCTTCACCTGGTAACAAGCTAACAAACCTGTGCAGATGTGGCAAGCACATCAAAGAGAGGGAGAGGTGGGAGGGGGAACTTGTTTGTAGAAAAAAATGTGTGGGGGAATATGAAAGGGGAAATTTACGTTCTGTGAGTCCAAGCCAGAGCCACCTCAGGGAGAAATGCTGGAAAAATGTGATATTTTACACCTGCATCTCAGGAGGTGAGGAACGAGACAGGGAGCAGGGGAGGTGGTAATTAGAGGAGAGTGCGTGTGCGTGTGTGTGTTGTGCACGCGTGTGTGTGTGTGTGTGCGTGCGTGTGTGCGTGTGTGTGTTTATAAAGGATTTTTAGTATGTTTCTGGGGCTTGCCACTGGTTCTTTTTCAGCATTCAATTTGGTACGATGCATTCGATGCCAGATTATTAAAAATGCTGAACCTGGTTACAAATGCTAAAAAATAAAAGTGTTGAAAATTTAAACAAATATGCTAATATTGTTACAGTGATAAATAGCTGGCAAGCTCTGTTTAATGAATAATGCTATTGGCTCTAAATCCTCATTAAGGCCCTAAAGACGAGAGCGAAGAGAGAAAATACATGTATTGTTGTTGTGTTTTTTTTTTTTCTTCTCCGAAGGCAGAAGATACCAACACCTTCCCAAATTAAGGAGATTCAAATTACTCGGTTACACAGCTGGTGTGCAGTCTGGGGTGTCTTGTGAAACCAATTAATGTGAGGGTTAAAGTCTTGATAAAGTAATTGAGGCAGGGTTAGAAATGAGATGGAAGAGTTAGGAGTGTAATGTGATCAGCCTGTGCTTGATAAGACGCCGCACAAAATATACACCCCAAAGTCTGAGCGCTGTAGTTGCGTTAAGACGGGTTCAACAAATCTGTCAGTGTTGTTTCCAAGGCAAACTAATCTGATTTGGGGTCTGAAGTCAAATTATCCTCATACTTCATATGTCTGCTTTCAAGATATAGTCAAAGAAAACTCTAAAACTGCATTGGGAACAGGTGAGATTACTCACTCCAGTGTTTTTCTTTTTACTCAAACAAGTCATAAAGACAGACTGCACAAGGTCCCCCGCTGCTTTCATCTGGCATAAAGTACTCTCCACTAACAGCAAGTTCATCACAGTACTATTGCTTTCATATTACCATTCATCTTTTCAAGAGTAGAAGACCCATTAGAAGAGGCATCACTCATAAAAACAGCTCTTTGTTTGTGTGAGAGTCTATGTGAGAGTTTTAATTGCTAAAATACAACGTGACCCTGAAGAGGGCTGACGTGGAATGCTGGCAAATAAAACCAATACGAGTAATAAGCTGCCGATAACCTTTTATGTTTATGTTGGCCTGTTGCTTTCATATTACCATTCATCTTTTCAAGAGTAGAAGACCCATTAGAAGAGGCATCACTCAGAAAAACAGCTCTCTGTTCGTGTGAGAGCCTATGTGAGAGTTTTAATTGCTAAAATACAACGTGACCCTGAAGAGGGCTGACGTGGAATGCTGGCAAATAAAACCAATACGAGTAATAAGCTGCCGATAACCATTTATGTTTATGTTGGCCTGTAAATCATTAAGCGGTTGTCTTTGTTTTCAGCTGTGCTCATAATGACTAAAACAATAATAATTATAGACACTATCTTACACTCATAAAAGGTCAGTTTATTCATCATGGCGAGTACTACTCTGCATGTGAACACAGTGGTATAATGTATTTCTAAAGCCTGAGAAAATCCCCCTGGTGATGTCATGTTGATGTCATCAGGGTTATCTTAAATTAGGCTTGACTTTGAATATTTGACAGAAAGCTGCATGTTACAAACTTGGGCCATGGAGTCTGAAAGGTGAGGACATTCAACAAGCAGGAAAGATTTTGAGAATGATGCTTTCGAGTTGCATTGTGGGAATTGTAGGATCCAGCTTTGGTGAAGTTTGGCTCATCAGAGTTAAAGAAAGGGATTGTATCTCGATCTCTGCTGCTTCGATTTTGACCATCCTTATTTCAGTCTGTCTCTCGTAAGTCCCCCCCCCCAACTTTACGCAAATACAATACTAGTCTTGTATAGCCAGACCTATCTCCACAGCGCTGCACAGTAAGGTCTGGCTCCTCCACACATACATTCCAGGATAGGAGAAAAGAACGCTCTGGGTTGTTCCAATCACAACCGTCATGGGCGGCGCTAAGCTCGGGAAGGAACGTGTTTTGGTGGAACATTTGCACCCCGCGAAAGAAAACGCCACATACAATATTAGATTAAGTTAACTGTTCACACAATACAGTAACGTGAGCTATTTAAATTAGCTAGATACGTGGTTAAACATCATTTGCTCTTACCAGTGTTCCGCCGTGTGTATTTTGTCCATAACAGCAATGGAGTAAATGCCGTAATATTCTTTGTAAATCCTTACAATCATTCCCAGAAAGAACCAAGCAGGGCTGCCTAGTTGCACGATTCAATTTTTCTTCAAAAGTTGCCATTTTCAGCGTGTAGCTTGCTAGCTCGAAGGTTCTGGTTGCTGTTTCCCAAAGTGAACAAAATTTAAGAACAGCGAAACACAGAGAGCGGCCGGAAGTTGCGCCGATTATCCTGGAAATGAACTGTTGTTGATTCAGACTAGCGCAAAACTAAATCACTGGAGTGCCCCTTGAAGCTTTTTCTGCCCTTACCAGTTGCTTGGCTTTTAAAAAAAGATACATGTAAACAATTCAGGGGACTCTTTTAATTGTCAAAAGTGACACTTTTTCTTTTGATTCATTTAATGCAGCATAGATGCCATATCAAAATCATATCACGATTTGTCCTTGATTGCCACTCCGCTAAACAATGCTACAATAGCTACAACCACTTAACAACCAATCAACCTGACAAACCCATCTGAACCCACTACTGTAATATTTACGCTGTTGTAACGTAGATCAGAGTTTCCATCTTTAAACTACGGCAAATGCTTACACGCCACATAAGCTATCATGGCCTGCTTGAAGCCTTATTTATTTTTCCAAATGTCAAGGCCAGGACAAACATAATAGCATAATATTCTGTATACAGTCAGGGATGACATCACTGGCAGAAACAGCCAAGAGGGAGATCACACAAGACTGGAAAACCGCTTTTCTGATCGTGTGGAAGACACGCACACACACACACACACACACACACACACACACACACACACACACACACACACACACACACACACACGGATACAATTACCCCAACTATTTACACAGCACTTCATGATTACTGTATTTGTTTCTTATGTTCCTATACTGTACATCACACATATGCTGAGCAGGAGAGAGCAGTGTAGACTTTACATGACTATTATTACTTATCGTGAAAATCTAAACCATAATTTGGGACCAAACATGTGTCATGATTCCAGTTTCACGATGATGGGTCACATTTCCTTTTTGCTTTCCAACACATTTGGGAAAATCAATAACCTGTCATGCGGCAGATAAAGATCGTCTCTACAGAGAAGTGGAGTTTAAGTGTTTATTTGAGTGTCATAGATGGAGCATCCGCCTCTGAGGTGGGGTGGGGGGTGGGGGGAGGTAACGCAATCCTGACACTGATTGACAGATGCCTCCAGTGTGTCCTGACTAAACTAACATGCAACTGAAATATTTTGCACAATTTCACAATATAGCCTTCCCTGTAAAAAAAAATAAAAAATAAAAAGATGAGTTGCTGCTATAAGTAGGGGAATAACAAGTCGAGATAATCCCATGTGAGGCCTGTCCTGAATTCTGTATCATTTTTACTGATGAGCTTTTTGGGCATCTGCCATGTCAGCTAGGATGCTTGTAAACAAATAATTATTCATACTAATAATCTTCCATATTCATGTGCAAATAAGATTCCTTTCTGGTATCTAAGCTGCTTCAAGGTTGTATGTGGGAGGTTCCCCTAACTATTGCCTGACTTGACTCATTTCATGCCAAAAAAAGATCTATGGGTCAAGGATGTGCTATATATCATAATTTTGTATATAACAGACTACTTATTACTCATTTTGAAACCTACAAGTGCTGCATTCAAATGCTTGTTTTCACAACCTCACAGGGAATAAATGTTTGCATTTTAACAACATTTAAACAAATATGGTGTCCGGGGCAAATGGGGATAACATAGGAAACAAAAATATATAAAAAAAAGTACTTGGCCAATTCAAGTTATAAGAAAACCACATATAAAATCTCAAATGTTTTTGAATAAGAGAAAGCTAAACGCAAGCAGATTCCCAGAGCAATCATTTGCTTCGTGATGTCACAGGATTTGTTCTGAATTGCACAAATAAATCACCTGCGTAATGAAGGAATTGGTCTAAACCGCTGTGCGCAATTACGCACAAATGAAATAGGCAAATAATTGAATGTTGGCGCAAAGAATAAGTTCCATCCTCTTATAGCCAAGTTTCCAAACTCTGTTTAACTTTGCCTTTAGGTGGGATTCAGGCTCTGGGCGCTGTTCACATGTCACCATGTAACCTTTATAATAAAGTGTATGACGCCTCTTGATTAGCTGCTTGTATGATATGCGATAGCGCGTATCATATTTGTGGCTATAAATAGTCCACAGGCAGGCCCACATCAGAGACCACCGCAATGAGGGGAGTCATGTTCTCCTTGTGGAGAAAACGGCAGAAGGCAGTGGGCATCGGGCGCTGAACTGAGAGGGCTGGACACTGATTTGGCCAGAAGGATGGAAACCCATTTTGGCAACATGTTGTGTAACTATTAAAATAAGGCGTATTATGTTTGTTTTTTTCCTAACAGCAACATCATTTTAAATATACATGCAACATTTTAGCAGGACAAACTCTCCTAATTTGAAAAAAAAAAAAACTATAGTACCATAATAAGTCTGACTGTGACAGAAAACATATACAGGTAGGTGGAAGGACTTGGCACGCTCTTTGGCGACCCAATAGCTACACAAATAAACAGTAACATACACACGCACGAACACACACACACACACACACACACACACACACACACACACACACACACACACACACACACACACACACACACTAAACTTTAAAATCATTTCTGTGTATCATTAAATCTATGAACAACTAAAATGAATCTGAAAGCTGACTGCATAAATGAGCAAATGATATTGGTTTACATAGCACGTACCATTGTGGTGTAGGGAAATGTGCCAACACTCTCAAAGACCCATTTTCCACTCTCAAAAGTTCGGCTTCCAAAAAAAAAAGTGTGTGGGAGAGAGAAAACTCGGTTTCTTGTTCGGCTGGGCCTTATACCGGAAGCAAAAGAGCCCTAATACACGGCCTGTTGCCCGATAAACATTTTTTTTTTGTAATTTGTAGTCAACTCCTCTCAATCAAGGCAAAGGAGGACAGAGCTGTGTAATCCAAATCGTCTGCTTCCCGACTTCTTCATGCAAGGTGTTTATGTTCGGTTTCAACTCGTGAAATTTCCATGAAAATGGTCGGCTCCAAGGCTGTGCTTGCCTCTTCTCTGTCCAGTTTGTCCCGGTACCGTAATGTCCACCGAGTCGCCGCGCTCTGCGACACCGACACAGTCACCGTGTGAGCCCGAGTGACAGAGCAGGAGTGTGGCCGTGCACCGACAGTAAGTAGCTTTGCACTCTCTGTTTACGCGCTCACCAGATCAGCTGTTGCTCCTGCAGATGGGACGCCGCCGCGCGCTTTCCCCCCTTGTGCATGCTCCCGGCTTTGCTGATATGAAAACGTTCCTCCTCGCTCGGTCCTCCCCCCCACCTGTTCCTCAGTGTCCGGACAAAGTCGCGGAGAGAACAGCGTCTACAACCGAACTCACCATGTGGCAGCGCGGATGTCGCAACAATAAAGAGTTGATGAGACTATAGCGGGGCTTGGTGGGCACTGCCAGCCGGTACTGCCTATAGGCTAAACACGTTAACAAGGAGGTGAAATGTGCGTATGCCTCTGTGAGACATCGAGCAAATCCCCCCCCAAAAAAAAAAATGTAAGAAAAACAACTCGAATTGAAAACACAGCGTGGCTGCACGGAGGCACCGGCGCAGTGAGGACGTGCCGTGCGGGGTCCAGCATGCGGCCGCGGCCGGAGAAACGGAGCGGAGCGGAGCGGACGGCTGGTGAATTATTAATAACCAGAGCGGTTCACAGTCTGTCGTGTTCAGTGAGTAACCAGGGCGGCAGCTGGGGGTTTAGAGGAATTAAATACGGGCTCAGAGTAAACCATGGACGCAGGGGATTAGTAGCTCGCTCAGGAAAAAAGTGTAGGGGCAGCTCGGTACCGAGAGAGAGGACGGGAGAGGGAGCGGAGGTTAGGGAGCGGCGGCTGCTGCGGCGGCGGTGGGGGAGGCAGCCGCGGTGCTATCTTATATGATAAACCCAAATCTTTTGTGATGGCTGTGAACGTCGTTTTGCAAACTTAATATTCAGCCTTAGTGCAGGGGAGGCGTGCGTAGACAAGTGTGGCCATTCTGTAAAATATGACCTTCAACTGGTCAACAAAAATTCAAAGCAAATCTGTAGCATAGCCTACCTATGTAGGCCTATTTTACATTTTTTATTGTATTTTAAAACGGAGCCTAGGTGGGTTAAAGCACTGCTACCCATGTTGATTTAATTCTCATAGCAAATGATGGGACAGACCTTTATCCTATGTCATGCCTGTGATGGGAATAACATGAGAAGTTTCCGCAGCCGTTAACTGTCACGTGTCTGGCCTTGTTTAGAGATGTGTATCACCTTTGTATTGCCACTCCAAACTACTGGACTGCAGTGTTATAGTTCACAATCACATCCTCTACTATAAACTATAAAAAAAATAAAAATAAACGTCTCTGTTTCGTCCAGTTCACATGCACCTCTGTTTATTCTGTCATGAATAAAGCAGTGGGTTTGGACAGAGCAGGTGCATGACATGCTGGCTGGCGTATATAAACATCATATTTATTCACTACAAATATCCAAATAGCCCCGGGTATTCAGATGGAATTTCAACATGCAGACACGCCTTCAAGAGAGATGGCCCATGAATACATTACCAAAGTAGCGTTTTGACCTTTTACGGGAAACAGAGCACTTCAACGGAAGTGCGCAAATGCAGACGTCATGCAATAAAATGATGACCACTGTCAAAATGGATCCCACCTGCCAACAATTTAGTCTGTATTGGTTCAACTTTATCACTTTACAAACAGACAAATAAAAAGCTTCTGGACTCACAGTTGTTCCTTAAAGAGGCATGCAGCTAAATATTTCAATGACAGAAATAAGCTTGAAGCATTTTTGAACTATATAAATGTTGTTTTTGGACTTTGAAATCCAAAACATGAATTATACATTGAAATGAAATATAACAATAAATGTTGGACGAATTGATTGAAAACAGGTAAATGTTTAATGGCCCACTCATTTAGTCAATAGAACGACATACAGATCTATATCCATTTTTTTCCATTTTGCATTTCTAAACTACAATCTCCGTCTGTGATTTTCCACAAGCAGCTAGGCTACATTTGGCCCTTATTTTAAGTGAAACCGTTGTCAATGAATGCCTGAACACATTGATCAAAGTTGTCACAGTCTTTATATTTTGCACACCATGGCTCTCTTTATATTTATAACATGTAATAGGATATCTCGTTTCTGTAAGTTCATTTAAAAATATGCAACTTCCCATAGTTTTTAAACTGTTTACAGAGCACAATAAAATACAGAAAAAAAACAATTACATGAAAAATAATTAGCTTAGGCCTCAAGTATTTTATTTGTATTTAAAAATAGGCTGAACCATAATTAGGCTGCGTGACAGAGGGGATAAATGATGTCATTTTTGAGACTACATGTCCGAAATAGGCTAGTTATTTTTGTTTTAAAGGCTACAAAAGCATCAAGACAAATCTGTTTAATTTATTAAATACTTTTTTAGTTAGAACACATTTAAGGCCCAGATTTGGTCAGATTTTCATTCAACCACGTCCAAACTAAAGCGATTTTTTTTTAATAGCTGTACAAGTGTGGTAAATAATGGCAGCAGCAGCAGCAGCAGGCCTCCATGTCAACGGTTGGCCTCTTCAGTCAGCGGCCTGCAGCACAGCCACAGTCTTTAACTGTCTTCTCCATCAAGTGTCTTTGGGCCTGTACGATCACAATCACTTGTTAAAGTGCGTCGGATTATTTTTTATTTTTTTTTGGAAGGGAGCTCATGAAGCCTACAGTGCACCATGAACACAAATTATTATTTCTTAATTTAGTCAACCTGCGCAATCATTTAAGTGCCCTGCGTGCTATTTCAGTTGAAACACTGAGGCTGCTTAATGTTGTGTAATGCAACGCGAACGTTATAACACGTGTAGGCGACATTAAATCGCGTGTAAGAGACACACACACACATCGTATTACTCTGAAACAAAGTCGTCTCATTTCATTTGTGACTTGACCTGCCGTTTGACCCTGAACACGTCTGCCTTTCTTCTACTCTACTTGAACTTCCTTGAACATGCGGCCTGTTAGGACCTAAATACATCATTGCGTCAGAGACGTTTAAAATCATCGGAATCCTCCTTTCCGTTTACTTAAAAAAAAAATAATAATAATTTTGAATTGTGAATTAACGGATAAATTCATTTTAACATATGACTCTTGCGGAAAGACTACATGTGCATGTGGCTGATGTGTTCTTGACAGACCAACACTGTCTGTTTGCACAGACGCATTTACACTACCTGCATAGCCGGAACTGGGCCATATGGCGTCTGATAGCATCTCCAAAACCTTTAACCTCGCTATGGTCGCAGATTCACGGGGACAACAGTCACTGGTCACTGATATCATTAGGATATCTCGAGATTTTTGCACTCTTAAACTAAAAAAGCACATTGGCCCCTGCAGGCTGAATTGTGGCCAGTGTCTGTCTAGCCTATACCTTTCCATACATGCAGCAAGTAGGATTCGCCCAAAACAGCAGCCTGCCTGCGCTCATTTGCAAAATCCTTTCTTTGGTGTGTCCTCTCCCGCTCCTACATGCATATACCGTCTCTCCCTGGAGGTTTACACACACTGGGAAACAAAAGTTCCACTAGGCAACGGCCTGTCGAGGAATGCTGACCTTGGCACGGCCAGTGGAACCGGCCCAACTCACGGCCATTCTCTCATTTGTTTTTGCTTTGAATTAAGACGCATTTGACCTGCGCCAACTTCCAAGAGGCTGTGCCACGGTGCCGGTGGTTGAGGCGTGCTGGAGCCGTGTAGGCCGAGCTATAGGCGGCTGATGCTGGTTGGCTGAGTGCAGTCCTCACAGGGACGTTTGGACGAGTAGACAGCTACAGCAACATTAATACATCAGGGGGAAAAACACACAACAGCATTGTCCATACATTGTAATGCTGTTCTTGACGCTAACAGTGCTCTCTGTTCTCCTGGCAGGTTTGAAACAAAGCAGGTTTGAATGTAAGCGTGTGGAATAATTCACATTGGGAGTTCATATTTTAGTCATTGGTGTTACACGGTATCTCAATATGGAGTACATAGGCTAGCCTATATAATATCTGAGTACAAGTATATTCATTTAAACAAGTGATAACGTTTGACTCTTAAAATTTGATTTATCTCTATTTTGGTGTTAAATATGTCCCTTATTGTGGTACATTTAACTCTGTGCTGGGCCAAAAGGACACTGTATCAGTGGTCATGTGTATTCTTTGAGAGTTGCATCAGCTTCTACAGGATAGGTGTTGGGGTTATCTCAGAGCAGGCTCAAATTATGTGTCTGTGAAAGAGTGTATTTTAACACTCGTTTTGGGAATTTCACACTAATTTAGTGTTATTATTTTTAACTCAGGTGTCCAGTGTATGTTCACCGAAACGGGTGTTCTAAATTTGACTCCTATAGAGTTCTTATATATAGAATTTGCTGTGCGGGAGGTTAGAGAAAATGAGCAGTGAAGACTTTTTATGGAACACGATATAAAGAATACCACGATCTCTCTGGGAGAGTATAATGACCAACAGCAAACAAGAAATATACCATTAGTGCATTAAAAAGGTAACCCTAAACCTGACACTGCATGCTCCTGGTATTGTAAGACTATTATAGTGATAATTAAGAGGATAAAAATCAGGTTAGAAAATAGAGATAAAAGGTCAAATAAGCAGTGGTGGAAGAAGTGTTGAGGTCTTTATGTTAAAATATGGCCACACAATAAAAATACCCCATTACAAGTCAAAATCCTATTCATAATTTTACTTCAGTAAAAAATACAAAAACATTAGCAGCCACATGTCCAGTACACTCTTGAAAAGGAGATTTTTCCTGGTTAAATAAAGGTTTTTAAAAAAGTATTCATTATAGGCAGCAGAATGGCCCCTATAAACCTGCAAACTTCTACTGGTAACAGCTTTAGTTATACTTTCTTTTGCATCCCTATTAAATTAAAATTAAATTCCAATTGATAATGTTTTGTTGTCTCTCTTTATTTCTTAATGACTGTATGTTCTGTGTTGTTCTCTATTGTCTTTGTAATCTGACTCAATGACAAAGATGATCTCTCGAGTGAATGAATATCATTGGATCCGTAATAATATTGCATTTCAATTATTTTTAGTGTTCTGTTTTCAACTATATGGGGAGTTTAATCTGTAACAATACATTAGGTTATGGTGGTTTTGTATGTCACATCTTTAGCTTCAAAGTAAGTACAAGAGTCAGATTAATGTAGCAAAAGGTACGATATTTCCCTTGAAAATGTTGTGAAGTAAGGGGCGACTTCTCACTCAGTACAGCGTGTGCCCCATTGTAGGCTGAGTCCTCGGCAGCGCCCCGGGTTTGAATCCGCCCTGCAGCCCTTTGCTCCCCCCCCCCACCTTCCTGTCTATCCACTCTCACTATCCAATAAAGTAAAAAGCCCAAAAAATATTCTTAAAAAAATAAAAAAGTAAATGTGAAGTAAAAGTATAAAGTAGCTTAAAATGAAGAAAAAAAACAAGTAAATAGAGTACCACTGAATATTAGGGCTGCATAATTCATTGCAATTTGAGCGAAATAGCAATAGATTGATAGATAGATAGATAGATAGATAGATAGATAGATAGATAGATAGATAGATAGATAGATAGATAGAGAAATAGACAGATAGATACTTTATTCATCCCAAGGGAAATTTTAGGCATCCAGTAGCTTAGACAACCATAACACAACAAACACACATACACACATATATCTCACATACATAAAAATCACTCACAGAAATTAAAGAGTTATAAAAATCACTCAGAAATCTAAAGAGTTAAAGGTGCTATGGTAGACTGTGTGCAATGAATTGCAATGCAATATGGACTAGTGCAATATCCATATTGCAGGGGGTGGGGGGCCAATATTTATTAAAGGCAAAATATGTGTCAAACTTCGAATAATATCCTTCAGACTAAAGAAAACATCTTTGTTTGGTCCTCACAGAAAATCACACTATAATCATTTTATTTTTAATATTTGTTAATGAAAATGAGAATAACGATACAAAAATGATCATTCCCTCTAATATCGTGACTCATCAATCAATATTGTGCATCCATGTGGTCAAATGACGTTGCCAATATTACAGGAGAACTCTACTCAGACAGAAAAGATAATGACTCACTTTTTGGAGAGCAAAGTACATTACACTCTTACAGGATTTTTAGCTTCAGGGCTGACGGGTTGCTCCATCACTCTATCACTGCACTCGCCATGAAATGCTGAGGCGTCAGAGGAAACAACATCACAACCAAAAGACCAAGATTTCCTCTGATGAAAATGCTTTAAAAGTTAGATTTTTTTTAAATTTCACTTTATGAGGTTTTTTAACATTAATATGCATTGCCCCAGCCTGCCTATGGTCCCTCAGTGGCTAGAAATGGTGATAGGTGTAACCCGAGCCCTGGGTATCCTGCTCTGCCTTTGAGAAAATGAAAGCTCAGATGGGCCGATCTGGAATCTTCCCTTTATGATGTCATAAGGGGAAAGGTTACCTCCCCTTTCTCTGCTTTACCCGCCCAGAGAATTTGGCCCACCCATGAGAGAGAGAGAGACATCATGGCTTTCAAACGAGCAAAGTTGCAGTTGGTCAAGGCCACACCCCCACCCTCCACCTTGCCCCCCCCCTCTCTCCTCCTCAATAGCATTTAAAGCTACAAACACAGAAATGGCACATCCTAAGGAAAGCTCATTGTGGGACTGGCTCTAGTGGCTGTATTTCTGCACCAAGGCTGAATTTCGGGAAAGAGACTTCAGATACAGTATTAGGGGACCACTAAGGTCTATATAAAAGAGACTTCAGATACAGTATTAGAGGACCACTAAGGCCTATATAAAAGAGACTTCAGATACAGTATTAAGGGACCACTAAGGTCTATATAAAAGAGACTTCAGATACAGTATTAGAGGACCACTAAGGCCTATATAAAAGAGACTTCAGATACAGTATTAGGGGACCACTAAGGCCTATATAAAAGCATCCAAAGAGCACCATGTCATGGGACCTTTAAATGCTTGCACTGGACGTGTAAAGAGCTTAAAAAAAAAAAAAAAAAAAAAAAAAAAACAGAAAAAAAATGGGATTGGAAACTACAGGACTACCACATTTGAACAGGAAAAAGATGAAAGAATAAAGAAAGCTTACAGCTAAATGTTATAAAACAATATGAGCAAATGATGGTTTTGTAATCACAGTTAAAGACTGCTCCGTTAACTAGAGTGTAATTTATTATACAGTACAAGTTATCTGGTTCTGTGTTTTCAGGATCATTGTATAGTCTTTAGTTAATTATATATGTATCTGACTTTTTCTAAATCTGTTTCAGAAAGCTCTGGAGACTGGTTGGGCCTTTGATATTAAAAATGAATTACAACCCAATACCTTTACTGACACAACTTTTCAAATAGCTGTGGAATGCAGTATTTCCATATCTCACAGCGACCGATTCATCTGAGAAAGTAACTGAATCCCAAAGAGTCTTTGAAATACAGGTTGAAACAAGCGGTACTTCATGACCAAAACCCCACTTAAGAAAGTGGGCCGGCCCTTTGTACATCAAGGTAGGAAAATGCTGTTAAGCAGGATTAGACTTAAAGTCACTGTGTTTACTCTTTGGAGAACAAAGGTTTTTTTTTTTTTATTGATTGAGGTTTTTGATAATACATCTCATAGGTGTGGCACAACAATTTCATCCCATCCACAGGGAAACCAGACTTTATTTTATTGCTGCGCAACTAAATGAAGTTTTCTCACATACACTCGATCGCTTTAGCATAAAATGTGGTTGCTAAACACACACGCACACACACACACACACACACACACACACACACACACACACACACACACACACACACACACACACACACACACACACACACACACACACCTGCAGCCTGAGTGCTGAGATTAAAAACGCCTGATGGAGGAGGATGATTGGTGGAGCCTCAGGCCCTGCAAACCACTGATTGGCTCAGCAGAAGACCTGGCTAACTGATGCTAAGTATGTGTGTGTGTGTGTGTGTGTGTGTGTGTGTGTGTGTGTGTGTGTGCGTGTGCCTGGATCACTTAGGGTATCCCACACTCCCCTGCCTTATCAGGCAGCTCCACGGCACTGCTAGAGGAGTGCTGCTCTCAGGAGGCCAGGGCTAGCAGCTAGCACAGCGCTTATCTTCTACTGGCAAGGAGGGTTTATAGGTCTGATTAACTCACTGTTTGGGTTGTATATATGAGAAAAGAAGAGAGAGCTGGGGTGTATTATTGTGCACTGTAGACTAATGTGTGTGTGCGCTATTGAGTATGCAGTGGTGGCTGGGTGAGAGGATGCGAGTGTGAGAAAGATGTTTGCTCAAGTGCAGTAAGCGCTCGGTGAAGCACACGGCGCAGGATGACACACACACACACACCCTCGTGTTCCCTCAGAGAATTGTAGCTCTTCAGAGGCTCAGAGGCACCCAGGAAACATAAGAAAAGGCCCCGTCGTGAGCAAGGGGTCAAGTGTTTAGCGTAAAAAAAATAAAAACACACACACACACACACACACACAGAGCCCTTTAAAAAGCAAACTGGTTGTGATGCATTACAAAGCTCCAAACTTTGAAAAAACCCAGCAACCTCCCTTCTTTGTAAAATCTATATCAAATGGCACCGTTTGTCATCGTGATGATTGAAGCGCAGCCTCCTCCCTAGCAGAGTGGAGCTCAGTGGTATGATTTGTTCTGGTTTAGGTCCAGCCGCTACTACAAGAGAGTGTCATCGTCTGCGGGGGGGGCAGGAAACGAGTGGGAGGCCCCCCTACCACCCCCCTTCTCTCAACCCCCCTTCCCCCATTGGAGAAAACAGGGCTGCTATAATCTCTTTTCCTGGCTTTCCATGAAAGGGAGAGGAAGAGCCACCAGAGCCTCGGTCCGCTTAGATCTGCTGCCCCTCACCCCTGCTGTCAATCTTCTATCTCCATTCCCCTCTTTTTCTCTGCCTATCTGTCCCTCTCTTGTTCCTGCTCTTCATCCTCCGCTTTGCTCTTGCTCATCCAGGATCTCCCTGTAGTCACACTTCATCATTCATGCATTTACTTTGCTCAGTGTGTAACATTTCTCACACCTCCAGTTATTGCTTTTTAGATCTGCAGTATGTGGAGGCACTTCTCTTTGGTGTCACAGTCTTCAGTCATTTTTAGCCACGCTAGCGCCGTGGCTCCAGGGGATGATGACAATGTCCGTCTGTCTGTCTGTCTGTCTGTCTGTCTGTCTGTCTGTCTGTCTGTGTGTCGCTCGGTCATCCACTACTTTGGTCCAGACTGATACAGCTTAACAACTACTGGATGGATTGCCATGAAATCTGTGACATTCATGGTCCCCAGAGGAAGAATCCTACTGACTTTGGTGATCCCTAAACAGGGCCTCAAGGTCACCAGCCACTGGGGCAGGTGCATTTTAAAATCCACTAGCCACACAGACTTTTTACCAGCCTTGTTGTTGTTGCTGTCCTCCTAAAAACATCTTCTTTAACTCTTCTTCGAAACATCCTCATCTGTTTCGTTGGTTGCATGTTTTGCCACCAGTAATATGCCGCCACATTTTTGAGCAAAAAAACAAAACAACTAATGAAAGACTAAGTTGGTCACCAGCCTCTTTCCAACGTTTTCATAGATATTTGATTGCAGCACGATATTTCAAGCAAAGCCCCCAAAGTACAAAATGTTCCCATCTTGTTCCCTAAATTTCCAATCCCTGCTCCCCTTTTCCTTTACCACTTCCTCTCATTGCATTCCCTGTTTCACACCTCTGAGAGAAGGGGGGGGGGGTATTTATGGATCCCTGCCATTCAGTCTGGTCCTCCTCCCCTCCCTCCGTCTGCCTCCATTTCCCATACTCTTCCATTCACGTTTCCCTGACTCTTCCTATCCTTCCTCCTACCTGCTTCTCCCTTCCTTTCCTCCCTCCCTCCGTCCTTACCCAAAACCCTCCCCCCCAAATTTTTTTGGATGGGTGGGGTCTCCTCTGTGGTGCCATTTTCTGTTTGGAAGTACATACAAGGGAACATGAATATTCATGACTAATCCACTCTGCGCCCTCCACCCCCAAACCGCCACCGCCACCACCCAACTCGGCCCTGCCGTCGAAGGCAACACTTGGTAGTGGCACATGGCGAGACAGCTGTTGCAAACCAAGCCAGGCATCTGTGCAGCGGGAGCATACGAGGAAAAGAGAGAGCGAGGGAGAAAGCAAGCAAGAGACACTGTTAGAAAAATATAAAAGTAGGCTGGAGATAAAGAGACAGAGAGGGGAAAGAGAGGGACAGATATATGTGGAGCTAGAGTCAGGGTGGTATGGAATGGGCAGCGCTGGGGGGGGCTGCATATGGGTAAAGGAGAGCCAGACAGACAGAAGGAACGGGGCGGTGGCAGGGTCATCTGGGTGAAAAGGAAGGGGACGAGCCAGACGGAGGGAAATGGGCACTGATAGGAGGGTCTGTCTGGGGATGGAGAGGGAGACAGATTGAAAAAAAGATTGAGAGTAAGACAGGAGAGAGAGAGAGAGAGAGGGAGGGAGGGAGGTAGAGAGAGAGAGAGGGAGGCAGAAGGGGGCATCTGAACATCAGAGACAAAAACCTGTAAAGAGACAGCAGGAGCGACGAGAGGATGGAGGGATGTCACACCTGACTTTAATGCTTGTGTAAAAAAAAAAAAAAAAGGGGATTCTCTCGGTCCGATAAAGATACATCTAAAAGGGTCACAAGCAGCGTCGTAGCCAGGAATTTAGAAATAGAAATCATGAGTCTAAAGTCTCAAACAGGATTCCAGAAACTTTTGACAAGCTACTAACAAGTATTTTTGTTTCTGCCTAAAAACAGCTACATTTTAAGATATTTTGCCTAACAAATTAGCTTTCAAAAAAAAAAAAAAAAAAAAATAGTGTGTAATGCGTATGTAATCACAACAGGCAAACTCCGCCGAGATTCCCAGAAACACCAGCAAGGACATGAGCACGCTGTCATCAGTGGTAGCGACAGCCCTGGTCACAAGATGATTACAGGGAAAAAAATACATCTTAGTTAGTTTGCTTCTTTCTTGTGAAATACTGACTACTGGCATCTCTGCAGGCCAGTAAAAAATGCTTCAAACCAAACAACGTGAGAATTTATTCATTGAATGGAAAGGAGTCTTTGGTGGAATTGCTCCCACTGTGTCCTCTCTATAAGACCTACGATCACAAGCAGGTATCAGCAGCTGATGCAAGATCAGTGATGTGGAGGGAAATCAACAAAGGCGGGGTTACTGTCTGTTTGCTGGTGATCACCAGTGGCGCAATGTAACTAAGTACATTTACTCGAGTACTGTACTTAACTACAAATTTGAGGTACCTGTACTTTACTGGAGTCTTTTCTTTTCCTGCCACTTTCTACTTCTACTCTGCTACATTTCAGAGAGAAATATTGTACTTTTTACTCCACTACATTCATCTGACAGCTTTAGCTAGCTACTTTACAAATTAAGATTTGTGCACACAAAACCCATGTAGTTCATAAAATACGATGTTTTATTATAAATTAAACTACCCAACAATATGCAGGCCTACAAGTCCAGCTGAAATTATTAGACCACCAAACACTTAACTCTAAAATGTGAGGATATTTCTGCACTGAGAACATTTACTTTCAATACTTTTAAGTACATTTTCCTGATTATACTTACATACTTTT
Source organism: Perca flavescens (assembly GCF_004354835.1). Classification (NCBI taxonomy): domain Eukaryota; kingdom Metazoa; phylum Chordata; class Actinopteri; order Perciformes; family Percidae; genus Perca; species Perca flavescens. Next base: position 23,867,612 of record NC_041345.1, on the reverse strand, counting down.
ACCTAAGTAACATTTTCAGAATGTTATACTGTGGTATTAGTACTTTTACTTAAGTAAAGGATCTAAATACTTCTTCCACCACTGGAAATCACCCACCAAAACAAATACAAAAAGTAGCTATTTTTAAGAAAAGCAATGATTGACATTCATTTTCATCAGGACCTGTAACTGTCAGGGGCACTCTACCAATTTTACGCATGACGATGATGTGATTCATGCGATTAGTGGTTCAGCCCTACTACTTAGCCTGTAAAAACAGTTGTACAATGTCTTTGGTGGCTATGGAGGGAACTTTCTAAAGAAAAATGACCCTGATGATGTCATAGTGACGTCATCCTGGTTATCTCGGCTCGGGCTGGATTTTCTTTTAACAGAAAGCCTACACTACAAACCAGAGGTGTGGGGTTTAAAAGAAGGAAGCGTTAAGGAGGCAGTGAGGGTTGCAACAAAAGACACAATCCAGTTGCAGGGCTGTAGTCAAGTCCACCTTTGTCGAGTCCAAGACAAGTCCAAGACCAGTACTAGTCGAGACCAAGGCAAGACCGAGTCCAAAGAGGTTCAAGTCCAAGTCAAGACCGAGTCCAAATGAGAGACCGTCAGGATCGTAGAAAGAAAGGGTCAAATTAGGCCACATTATTTACTTAAAATATAAAACGGACATGTTCCCAGTCTTGAACTTATTACTTGTCCTGAAGAATCCAGAGTACAAAGTGCTCGCTGACTGTCTGTGGCCAAAATGAAACTGATAGATGCCTGTTGATTGAGGTATATGACGCAGCCAGGCCTATAGCAAGGACCAATGTCAATGTCCGTTCTAGATGGATTTTGCATTAAACTAATACCTGTTTTCTGAACAAGCACACTTCATCAAGGGTGTTGTTTTGAAAGAGGAAGTTACTTTAGAATAAAAGAATACAGTGCCGAACTCAGTCGAGACCAACTAGAATATTTGGGGAGTCCAATGGCAAGTCCCAGTCCAAATACCTATGAGTCCACGCAAGTCCAAGACAACGGAAAAGCGTCTCGAGTCCGGACTCAAGTAGTACAGCCCTGTCCAGTTGCATCATGGCAATTGGAGGATGCAGTGTTTTTGGAGATAGACCCATACTAGGGACTTTGATTTTAACCATTCTTTAAAAAAAAAAGAAAGAAAATCTGTCTCTTATGTCTCAATAGCAATGCTAAATTGCTGGAGTACCCCTTTAAATCAGGTTTATTTTATATGGCAACCTTAAAATGTGAATGATCTTAACTGTACAGACGAATAAAATGGCTTAACCTCCCACTGCATGCTCACCTATGTCACAGAACAAATTCAGCAATTCTATCAGGAGCAAAATCACAAAAAGAAAGAAAAAGCCCGACTAACCCCCCCCCACACACACACACACACACACACACACACACCTACTTTGAGTATGACGGAGCTGAGACACTGCACGTCCACAGACGGAGGGAATGCTCCTTTGCCAGCCATGGGCAGCCTGTGCCCCTCTCTCTGCCCCCTGTAGCACCCTGTAACCCCCCCGCTCACCATCTCCTGCATCCCTGCATGGGGCCCCAACACTGGCTGCCATCCCTATGCTACTCCCCCTCTCCCTCACCCATAACTTTCTCGCTCCCCCTCCCCTCCCCACTCCCACCCAGGCAGAGGGTCCAGCTCTGCCCTACATAGCAGCGAGCGCAGCAGGCTGGCGGTGAGAGGAACCCTCGGGTTTACAAACTGTGTCAGGCCTCGAGACACCTCTGTGATCAACACCAAACGCCACAGGAGGGGAAGTGGTGAAGCAACTGCTACCAAGAGATTGGAATGATTGATGTTGTCAATATGTGAAATCTGGAATAAATTAGCTCTCTGATCTGATCCAAACTGTGGATGTTTGTGTCACAAAAAAAGCAAAAAAAAAAAAAAAAAAAGGTCAAAAATGCAGAAGACAGCAGCTACAGCAATCAAAGCCATGGCTGCCAGTTGAACTCAGATACATTGATTTGCAGTTGTACTGTAAATTCAACTCCTTAAGTAATATATTGCTCATTAAAATGTCTGAATCTGAAGGCAGCAATGCACTACAGGTAAGGATTAATAGGAGAAGAAAAAATCAAGTAAGGTTTAAAATAGCGCTGTCATAAGGTTAAAAAAAAGCACATGCCCCAAAAGTGTATCATGGCCTTAATAAATTCTAAATCATTTTCTCTAGTGGCAAAAACAGGTTTTAATTAAACACAACTATCCTTTGGGATAAGCCCTAGATATCTTTGATGGAGTCAATCACCCAAATTATCTTGTGATTTGAATTAAGGAAGAAAAACTAAGTGCATTTTTGGGGAAGTATCTCCATTCCTGGTATAGCTTAAACATTTTTGCCAAACACAAATATATTGTAATATTTATACCACCATCATCACTTCATTCAGGTTTACATAAATTTCAAAAAAAGTGAATTGCATCATAATGTCAACACGGAGAATTAACATGTCTCAACTTCTAGAAGTAGACGGACACCAAAGTGGCTCGTCTTTGGCCTTGGGCACCAAACACCTTCAACACACACACTTAGCAAAGTGACTGAACACGTCATTTCAGATGCACAGTGTGGAAACATGCAGCGTACACAACGTGTCAACATTTTGTCCCATTCTGCAGCAGAGGAGAACATTTCATCCAAACACAAGATGGGTTGTAACGGAGTTGCAAAAGAGAGCAGGAGGAAAAAACAAACAGAACAGAGACAGACGGATCGATCGAAACAGGGAGCATCCATCCTACCATCCACCATGACCTGGCAGAGAAGTCATAACACAGCTGCCACCTGAGCCCGGGGTCACTCTGCCTCTCCCACGCCATTCCACACACTGCCGGCCCACGCTGCCTCTCCCACGCCAGAATCCTCTTCCCGGGACTGCTGATAAATATATAAATATATAAAACACAGTCAATGAAGGGGGAAAATCACGCATGGAGTCACCAATCAGGAGCTATCTGTTACCAGGATGCTGCTGCTGCGGTGTGAGTGATGGAGAGGGTGTGTGTATGTGTTGGTATATACCGTATGTATGCTCTGGTGTGTGTGTGTGTGTGTGTTTGTGTGCGTTTGTGTGTGGGTGTTTGGAGGGAGAGGGGACACAGACACAGACACAGAAATGCCATGGAGCCCTCTCCAAGCAGCTGTGCCTCTCGCCTCGCCAGTCCAACTGCTCCCGCTGCCATGTGCAGACTTACCCAGCCACCAAACACCGAGGCGCGCGCTCCGGTACGAGTGTTTGCACACATGTAGCGACTTGAACGTGTGTGGTGTGGTCATATCGGCGCCGTATGCGTATTCCTAACAACTTTTTGAGTCACATTGTCAGTCAAAAGCAATAACGTCTGTGGGCCGTGCTCTGTGCTGATATACATTTTCCAGGAGGCCCCGGGCCAAGCTCAGATGTCTGAGCCAGGTTACTGAAGGGCTTCCATCGCACACTCAACACGGCAAAGTGAAAACAAAGCTAGTTATGTCTACCCGTCTTATTTTTCATTTTTCTCACTGAAAGCGCTGGGTTACATCAGTTCAATGTTACTATACTCTATAGACTGCAGAAATATAACGTCTGATTAACCCTTAGGTGCGTGTCACTCTTCCATAAGTGGGTCAAAATGTTAAATTAGAATTAGCAGTTTTTGCTAATAATAAATATATGGTGTTCTTCCTACTTTGGAAAGAAATAATGAGTTGACTTCTGAACAAGAATTACGGAAGATTTGTAATGTTGCTTTTTCACCTTTTTAAGTTCGCAGAAACTACTGTTTCACACTTACGGTGGTCCTGTGAGACAAAACAGAACATTTCAGAAAACACTTTTTAAAAAAAACATGTGTTATGACCCCTCAGGGCTACCATACACACTTCTATATATGATATATTATATATATATTATATAGTATATATATTGAATGTGTGTTGAACCAATTTTGTGGGTTGTTGTAGACTACAAGTCATATTTTACTGGCTACCTGTGCTAAAAATGGACTGTTTATACAAAAAACGAGAAGAAAAAAACCCTCCACCAAATAGTTTTCAGGACCGTTCACATCCCCAAACACAACGTTTCTCTTCTCCTCTCTGGTGCGCATGCAAACCAGAGGGAAATCTGTTGCTGATGAACATAATAAAAACAAACGAAAGTCATTTTCTTCTGAGGTATAAACAGTTAGTCATTTCACATGCGGACAGCATTATTGTGGATCTTATTTAGTCATGCCTATTATAGAAAATAAAAAGAAACGTCAGAGTAAAATTGGGTTTGCCCTTTTGTTTGAGTTCTGTGCTCAATCCAATGGAACGGCAGATTTTATCTGATGCATTGTATCTATTTGATCAGTCCGCCTGTCTTTGCCGGTCGGCTCGCCAACATATGATGCTGTCTTTATTTATCTGTCTCTCGGCTTTTATTTCTCTCTCCGTGTCCACTTTGCCTCTCAGAGCTAGAGCTGCACCATGTGAGGAAACTATGCGATAACGTTGTCGAATATCGCGATAACGACATTACTTGCGATAAATAAACAGATATTACAGTGTACTCAGTTCTGCCTTTCTGCTGCTTTCAGTATTCTGCTAAAATACAGCAAATTGCCTGTTGAATTTAAATCAAATGAAAGAAAACCATTCCCAATGTTATTTTATTGAACTAATTGAATAGAACAAGCAAACAAAAAAATGACAGTTACATTTTAAAGTGATTTTTATTTTTTTTTATTTTTTTACTGATGCCTTTCAACCAACTCAAAAAATTAGTGTCTTTTGAGATATGTCGCAGCCTTTCGCGTTGAGCTTATTGCGCCAGTTGATATTGCGATATATTGTGCAGCCCTACTCCTCTCTGTCCGTCTCTTCTCCTCTCTGTCTGTCTGTCTGTCCAGTGAGCTGTCCTCGCTGCCTGTCTGTCTACCTGCCATATAGCCTGTCTCTCTGTGTATCTGCTTCCAGACCTGTATGTTTATGTATGGGTTCATTAACAGCCATTGACAGCTTGTGAAGGAGAGTGCCATTAACATTGCATGTATTCCCAAGTGGTGATCCTGCGGGGAGTGCTGCGCTCCGTCTCTGTGTTTTACATGCGTGGTGGTTGACCGTAGTGAAGGGAGGGGGGTGAGTGGCAATTACAGGGCCAGTTATAGTGAGATAGCCTGCTCGACGGGCCGCGCTTGGCATGGATCCGTATTTTAGGAGATTTTAAAAGCACTAGACGGTGCTCTATTGTGTGACCCCATCCCTCTGCCTCCTACCCCTCCTCCATCCATCGCTACCTTCCAGTCATGATTCAACCCTGTTTTTTTAGGCCTCAGCGGGGCCTAAAAGCACAGGGACTGGGCGCAATGCCTAGATGACCCCCGGTAATATGGAAATGGATGGAGCAACCCCCACTCACAATCCCTCACGGACCCACTCACACACACACACACACACACACACTGAGGTGTTTACTCTAGCACACAGTCGACTTCATTTTCCATCAGAGCTGCTTCACCTGAAATATATCTGCCAACTGAGCAACACTCAACCCTCTTTGGAGGCCTTCTGTCCCCTCTGCTCCGGCTACCTCTGCAGATCCCCTCCATGCTCACGCCGCGGGTCGCTCAATAGCAGCCACTGATCATTTCTAATGAAGTGCACAACTCAGAAAAGTTTCTCTGGTCCAACACGCATGCACATGCACTCGTACATTTGCACTGAAACAGAGCTGGTGCATGTTATTATTACAATGATAGGACAGCTGAGACATGAAAGGTGAGAGAGAAGGGGGCAAGACACGCAGGTAAACCTGCCACAGGTCGGACTCGAACCCGGGACCTTCCTTTGCATCAAGGAACGACCCTCTATATACGTGCGCCGGCACTACCAAATGAGCCAACCGGCCACCTGGTGCACGTTATTATTAAGTGTTTGTTGTAATGTTCTACATTTCTGATCATCCAGCGTCATTTTTCCACTCAAGGTTACATTTACGTTTGTGAGTTATAGGATACACTAAAACTCCAAAGTTGACCCACACACACACACACACACACACACACACACACACACACACACACACACACACACACACACACACACACACACACACACACACACACACACACACACACACACACACTCTCCCGTTGTAATTTGTCTGCCCACTGGTTTCACTTATTAAGTTTCAAAAGGTTTCTGGGCAACGTGGTTTGAGAAAGGGAAAAAAAGGAACCATGGCATTTTTTTGGCACACCGCTCTGCCCGTCTTGCCCAGAACGAGGAGGTTACCATGGCATCAGTGGGCACCTCATAAAGCAGACCATTGTTGGTGCTTGTGTGTGCGCATGTGTGCATGTGTGTGCGTGTGTGTGTGTGTGTGTGTGTGTGCCACATTGAGTTGCATGGCAACAATCTCTGGGCACAACCAGCGCTAGCAAGAAGCTCAAATTTTGCACGGGGCAGTGCCAGCCTGAAATACAACATAAACATGAACTTTGATATACACACACACACACACACACACACACACACACACACACACACACACACACTTTCCCACCGAAGCTATAAGTCTGTCAGAAAAACTGCAAGAGAGATTTCATAATTGTTACTCATCATGATTTATTATCCCCAAATACAAAAGCAACATGTTGTCAAAGGTTAGCAAATCAGGAAAGACCTGGAGTGTATTTTTTTTTTTTTCCTGTGCAGCGATGAGTGCAGATTTTCATTAAAGCTAGAAAATGACTGAGAAACATGCACTGCATGCTTAAAGAATGGCCACCACAATTAGAAAATGAGCCTGCAATCTAAAATAACCCGAGGGGGAAAACAGAAACGTTTAATTTTCTTGTCTTTTCTAGTCAGGTCCATTAGCGGAGACTGAGAGAGGGTATAATAAAGGTTTGTTTGTAATTGTTTCAGTTCCAAATAGCCCCAAACACTAAGTTACTATGTGTGAAAATCTGGACACAATTTGTGGTTCCCTTGGAAAAAAAAAAAAAGAAAAAAGAAAAAAAGAAGAAGTGAGAGGAGGGAAGCAAAGGAGCTATTTTCAGTTTATAAAAGTTTTGTTGGGAGTTGAAAGACGTGGGTGACAACAATCTTTGACAGGTGTACGCTCTCTGGCTCATTGCAACCTTTGTGTTGGAGTTAAGGCCTCAGTGTGTGTCGCGTTGTGAGCTGCAGACTATAAGTATGGAATAAAGAGCAGGCAGTGTGAAGCGAGCCGGGGGTCCTCTGGCACACTCTGCTGGTGCCTTTGGAGAATTACAAACTCGTGCAGCTCTCAGCCGTTTTGGAGAAAAAGGTCTGAAACATTTGTGGGAACACCTTTAAAACACATGCGTACCTAATGTATAATCAAAGCATGACCCAATGACTCATGACGATTCGATGCAGGAATGAATGCAGGATGTACCCCGAGTTCCTGTTGCTCGCCCGCCCATTAACAAATTATCACGTCACTATGAATGCATGTGATTAGTTAACGCTCAGTGCAGATTCACAGTTACGTGGACTTCCTCTTTAACTGAAGCTAATTTGGTGGCATACAAATAAATGTATGCCACCAAATTAGCTTCAGTTAAAGAGGAAGTCCACACACATACACACACACACCCTACCACTCATAGACTAAGTTACTAAGTTAATTAACTTATTTCTCTCTCTCTCTCATCAGTTTTTATGTTTTCATAGATGTGTGTCAAAATGGATGCCATATTATTGCTGCAAAACAAATCAGCCTACGGGTACAAATAAAGTAACCTGGACCTGAACCCATAGTTCCCGCCAACAACATACCATCCTACCAACACAAGCACCACTGTGTCCTCATAACCCACCCAAAACCCCACCACTGTGTCTTCATAACCCACCCAAAACCCCACCACTGTGTCTTCATAACCCACCCAAAACCCCACCACTGTGTCCTCATAACCCACCCAAAACCCCACCACTGTGTCTTCATAACCCACCCAAAACCCCACCACTGTGTCCTCATAACCCACCCAAAACCCCACTTATTGTTGTCGTTCAGAGTTAGCAAAGTCCATATGAATATATACAATGGTTACAGTGATTTTATGTTCTGTTGTTCATGCCACTATTTATCCGTTGTGTGTTTCATATTATCCTGTATCAATTCATGCATCTTGACTCATGTATTAGGCTAGTTATGTATTAGTTAAGAACATGTTTTGGGGAGGGTATTGTGAGTTTTTTTTTTTTTTTTTTTTTTGCCAGGTCAAGGAGAGGGTCCAAAGTAAATTATTAATAATGCAAAGGAATACAAGATTCAGCCCCTCTCCCTAGCCAAAGCATTTTGGTACAGTCCCTTATTCTATGGGTCTAATGAGCAAAGGATATGTATGCTTTAATATTAAGTAGCCTATGTGCAAATCCTGGTTTATTTTTTATTATATTCTTCCTAAGAGGCAGGACTATAGAAGCATTATGCTTCTGCCTACTCCTTTTTTTTCCTTTGATGAAATCAGATTGATTCATCTGTTGTGTTTTATCTTTGTGATTATATCTGTTTTATCGTTTCTCCTTTTGGAGTATGTTGTTTGCTCGAAATGAATAAAATCCTTAATTTCTCCTCTATAAGAAGTTGCAGAGTGTATACAAGCCTACAGTAAAAATATGAAGCAAATTCAATGTTTGATGACAGAAAAAGCCCTGCTTTAAGAAAAAAATACCTGCTATTCCTTTTTTTATTCATAGGCTCCTTTTTGTAAACGACCCTGTCTTGTACCCCTTATTATACCAACTTACCAAATGTGTTCACACGCTAGTGAATTCTGGGTGTTGAAATGTTTTTCTTCTGTATTGCAGACCACCACTGGTTTTCATTCATTCATGTGATTAACGCTCTGCTTTAGCAGCATTGTAATACAACGCAACCTAGACAGAAACCCAGTTACGATCACACATCTTTTTGGCACTAATGTGAAGTACTTCAGATTAGTGACAGTCAAGGGGCTCAAACATGTTAAAAGTACCAGTACGGTACCTAAGAGGGTTCAAACTGATCGCAACTTATATATTCAGCCACCTGGAACAGACTTCCCCACTTGCCAAATACATGCCATGTTAAGCCTGGCTGCTCTGAGTGTGTGTGTGTGTGTGTGTGTGTGTCTCAGGTCTGTTACTGTGCTACTCGGTTTGGTCCTTTGCTGTTGTGCAGCATGTGGCTCAAAGATTAACGCTTTAAATGAGACTCTCTCCTGTTCTGAATGCCCCCTCTGTTTGCTTACAGGGCCCGGGTGAGACGGAGTGGAAGGATTTGAGAGGGTTTTTGTATCTCCTCCTGTTCAGGGGAGGGTGGGAGGGGGGGGGGAGGGGGGGGCATCCTATTATGAGTGAAAAGCTAAGGGAGGGCATGGTCACAAAGGGTTAAAACCTGAGTGTCTTTTTTTTTTTTTTTGGCGTAATATGCAGAATTGGCTTCTTCTTTTTTTCCTTTTTTTAAGACATGTGGAAAACGGCACCAAACAGATTTTAGTGTAAGACAGGTGCCAGCTCTGCCATCTGCTTTCAGTTTTACCTCCCTCTCTGTCTGCTCTCAGACGATCCCCTCCTCTCTCTACAATCCCGATTCATCTCTCTCTCTCTCTCTCTCTCTCTCTCTCTCTCTCTCTCTCTCTCTCTCTCTCTCTCTCTCACCAATCACATCAGTCTGACACCCTCTCCATCATTAGCTGGCCTGGAGAAATCAAACCAAAAGGGAAATTCATTAACTTCAGGTATGACATCTTTGGAAAATATTGGGTATTAAATGTACAAGTATGTAAACACAGATGGATGGGATTAGGAACTGCGTGAAAATTATTAGGGAGGGAAGAGGGGTTAGAAAAGGAGGAGGGTTATCTTGTTTTTCTTTTGGTTGAAGGGAGGTTAGTCAAACATTTTTGGGAGCGTTTTTTTCTTTTTTCTAAATATTTTCTCATTCTCTGAGCGTGTGATATCAGTTTTTTTAAAAGACAATAACACACACATATTTAAATTAATACTTTTAATCTGACTTTCCCTCATTCAGTGACTAATTACAGTTTATTTTGAAGAATTTAGTTCAAAGAATTCAGATCCAACCGGATCTGTTCTTGGTAACTTTGTTTATTCGGAGATAAGAAAGAGTTGCTCGTATTACCATCAACAAGCATTAATGTTAAAATAAAAATACTCTTGGTAATAATCCGATTTTTCATGTCATAACAAGATGCTTTTTAATCATTCAAATTGCTACAGCTATGTGCCCTTTGACTCTGAGACACAACATTTTTATTTAGTTTTTCCTTAAAATTATGTACATGTTTTTGTCACTGTTACTCTATTCTATTCTCTTAATTTGTAAAATGGGAAAGCTGAAGATAAAATAGAATTTGTAACACAAAAATACAACAAAACAAGTTGTGTAACTTTGATTTGACTTGGAAAATTAGCTAACATTGTGACAGAGACTAGAATTTACTTCATAAAATACATATTTTTACCATGCAATGTGCAAAAATGTTAGAGAGTGAGAGAGAGAGAGAGAGCAGGGGACAACTGTCTCATAGTCCATTCATGCACACACTACATAGACGTACTGTTCCCTGTCCCTTCTCTGTATTTTATTTCTGCCTATTAACAAACTTAGACCGAGGAGAGACGGCAGTTGCCAGGTGTGGAAACCTCTGCGACGCTAAAGTGATGTTCCATACAAACCGGCTCCTGCATGAAAAGTGCTGTAAGCAAGTCGGGAAAACTCTTTTGTGTGACAGTCTACAGAGTAGCCTATTCCCAGAGCAAGGGAATGTAATTTTAGCGCAAGCATGTTTCTCTTTTGGAAAAGATGCAATTTCTTGTGAAAAATATCAACTTTAATGGCCAACTAGATGACTTATGAAAATACATAAAAGTGAAAACACATTGTTGGCTCGTCTCTCTGCAGTTTCCCCATGAGAAACGGGGCCAAGCCTCATTTAAAGTGCGGCGCCTGAGCGGTGGCGCTCGGTTCAGAAATGTGGGGCTTTAACCTGGTGGTTTTCTTCCTGGAATGAGCCCGCCGCTTGCTAATGAGCCCGCTAGGACAAAGGTGAGTTCGAAATGAGCGGAAAGGAAAGTAAACAAGCCAGGTGACAAATTGCAAATAGGCGAACATCAAGTGGCCAGGATGGAGATTCTGTCCACGAACACAAACTCGCTCACAAGAGAACCAGTGGCTGTCAGCGTTGTAAAGAGTTGTTGAGGCTAGAGTTGTTGTTTCTAGGACTCTTATAGCATGCAGGTGCTCTTTTCAAAGGCAGCCCTCTCCGCCAGGCACTTCTTGGCCGCCGCTGAATGTTGGGGCTCCCAGGGTGTTTGTTTGGGTTCTTTTTTGTGTGCTTAGTGTCTATGCCTGCTTGATACCTATTCCTCTTTTCTTCTGTTATTTAAGTGCACATTTTCTCAGGGAACGCTTGTAAGGCTTTCCAAAACATATAACCTGCTCACAAAAGAGCGTGGGTCACTTTTTCCATTCACGAAAAAAGAAAAAAGAAAAGAAGCAACAGGAGACTTAGTTAGGAGTTCACAAGCCTTATATAGTCATGTAGCCGCCCAGAATGTATAAATCTGTGCTGCTATAAATCTATACATTACTGTTTCATATCTCATTCTCTGGATAATAGTTTCCTCTGCAACCTGGCGAGTTAAGATCTCAATTAAAAATAGAATCTGAATTCCTGTCGATGATTGTGGCCCACACTCTTTCACCGCGTGTGTGTGTGTGTGTGTGTGCGTGCATGTGTGTGTGAGAAATCATCAGTGTGTCAGATGGAGCCTGTTGTGCCAGGCAGCCGGGCAGCAGCGGTGCCACTCTGTGTGGTCAGGGCACAGTGTGTCCTCTCAGCTGCTGTTTCCAATTCACAACTAACTTGACAGCGACATCCTCGCTCATTCACCGCAGCAGATGGTGGCGAGCTTGCTGTTTCGCGTGCGCATGTGTTTGCCCATTTCTTTTTGGATAGGCAGCTGTGGGAGGCAAAGCTTTGCCCACTGCGGCGTCCAGCGTCATGTGCGGGCAGCAAAGAGGGAGGACAATTGAAATGAAACTCTGGAGTCTGAAAGATCAGAGAATCTCATAAAAAGGATGCTCCCAGTCCCAGCCAAGGCTGTATCAAATCTCCCCATATCACTCTGCATCATCCAGAGAGGCTACGGCCCAGTTTCATCACAGAGTAATCCTTGAGATTATATCCCTGCATGGTGGACAATGAACATATTGTTATGATCTTGTTGCCGTAATGCAGCTCAGCACCATATGCAATGGACAGCGGCGCTCTCTAGAGAGCTGCAATGGTGAATAACACTCTGTCCAGTCTAAGCACAGCGATCCATCTATCACCGGCTCTCTGCGTCTGAAAATATCTCCGCTAGAATCAACTCTGTGGCAGCATATTACAGTTTATTCTCAATCTGTTTCTGTTCATTTTTTAGTCAGGATGATGCCAAATTGCAGATACAAATGTTGCTCATGATGGACCGCAACTTGGTACAGCCATTCAAGTCTCCTGGAGTTTAATATATGAATATGATTTCAATTTTGGTCATAACCTCGGGTGCACTGAGAGGAGATAGATTAAAAATGGGGAAGGGGTGAAGCCATCTGTTTTGCGGTAGAGTCAGAGAGACAGAGGAGGAAATTTGGACGAGCCAAGCAGGGACGCTGGAAGTCAGTCAGAGCCAGGGGGGTGCTGGGGGAAAGTCAGTCTATATAATCACGTCATGCTAAATGCTAAAGCGGCACTCGTGGTCTTTGCGTTTATTACAACGGACAGGATCATTTATATCTGATAGTTATTAACAACATTTCACACCAATTTACGAAACGTTTTACAGGACAACACACAGAAAACATAAACAGCAACATACTGTGTGTCAAAGCAGCCACATCTACTACACCAGCAACAACACTGAAGCCAAACATGAAAACAGAAGGAGATTAGTTACCAGATCTACTTTATAATTAAGAACTGTAACCAAATCGCACATCTTATTGTCCAAATGGCCTGTAAGTGTGACTGTACAGCGGCAGTACTTCGAGTTAACCCACAGCTGAAGCTGACTGGATTGATCTGTCACCAGGGGTCTGCCTGACATGGATGATCTCTGCCCTAACCTATTTGGTTACTTGTGATTAAAATGAAAAAATCTGGACCTTAATGTGTTCCCCAGGGAATAAACACGCTCTGACCTGCGGCGGGTCACATCACTTTGCAGTACTATAAACAGACTAACACATATTGATAACTAACTGATGAAAAACAAAGTAAAACCTTTTTTCTGGCACAAATACCAGTGGACTGCACATATTTTTACCGGTAAAAAAGGGTGAAAAACATTACAAGTTCAAACTTTTTAATCAACTGATGGTTTTTATTATGCTTTTTATTTTAGGGGGGTGCTGCAGCCTCCTCACCACCACTACAGCGTCCATGGAGCCGAGGCCAATAAAGACACGGCAGACTCAAGCCAAATTGTCAGTTAGTAGATGAGATGTCGTGCTAGCCAGACATGCCAGCCAGACGGCTGGTGTTGCCTGAGGACTGGAGGAACTATTTAATGTGCCTCTGCAACCCAGCTGATTCACCACTATACCATCCAGTCTAATCGGTTTCTGTTCTGGTGAATCACTCCAGGTTTCCTTAATGGAAAAGCCAAACATACTGCTCTAACATTGGGTGACAAGGGCACCTTGGGTTTGCAGATGTTCACGCAGATGACAGATGGCGCCGGCGTAGCTAAGGGAGCAATGGGAACGATGTCTGCGCCAGACACATGCAACCCCCCCCTCTCTCCTTGTAGCTACTGCAGAGTCCCCCTGTCCCAAAATCTCACAAATGAGAGGCGTATAGCTGTGAGCATGAGTCTGTTCCTGTGTCTGAATATCTATTTGAATGTGAATGTGCACATGCAGTGACTCAGCACCCTAGGGTCAGGGCTTGAGGGACAGCACAGCTACAACTCACTGTGTGTCCCATGCGTCTGGATCATGGTGTTCCAAGTTCAATCAGGCAGCATTCAGGCGTTCAGGAACTCAATGTTCTTACAGAATGTTTATTATGTCAAATTGACCATTCGCTAAGTCCCCTCTCCTTACTAAGTTACTGGTGCGACACTTCATCAGTGAAGATTTCCATTTTCACAAAGCACATTTAGGCAGATTTACTAAACATTCTTAGTAATTTAAAGAAAAAAAAATGGATCCTTGATTTCAGACAAAATGTACAATTTTGCAGGCTGAAATGACAACTACTGCTGGCAGGTTTTATCAGTTAACAGTTAGCTGCTAACGCTGCCTAACGCTACCTACTAAAGCTAGCGCTAGCTCCATGGATAGGCTAAAAAATGCCGTCTCCAGATGGCTTTTTAATGTTTCAACATAACTCTTTCTAGAACAAGAACCCTATAAATATGTACTTGATGATTGTGGACGGTTAGCTCAGTTGGTAGAGCGGGCGCACATATGCAGCGCCTCACCTCCAAGCCCTAGTAGGTGGCTCTTAGCCTGGGTTAACATGTACCAGGACCCCCAGCCTCCTTCATAACCCCAACTAAGTGCCTCCAGGCCTGGGTGTCGACCTCCAGGGCCCTCAGCCTACTTCCAAGCCCCAGTAAGTGGCTCTAAGCCTGGGTTATCATGCTTCAGGACCCCCCTCTCTCTCTCCTTTCATACCTCTCTGCTTTCCTATCCAATAAAGGCAGAAAGGCCCAAAAATAAAATATATATATATATATATATATATATATATATGGCTACATGCATGTTATCGTGTTATCTACTGAAGTTAAAGCTAACCAAAAAGTCAGCATCCTCATTAGTTGAATATTCATGTAGGAGACATGGAAAAAAGGAAACAGCACTGTTGTTGTAACGTTATTGCAGAATAGAGTTAGTTATTCCTGGTATTAAAATGTAATAAAAAAAAGGTAAGATTCAACTTTTAATTGCTTTCTTACATAACCCCGTTTGGCTACTTAGCTTACATACCTGTTAGTGTACGACTATGTTTCACTTTTAATGTTACAAAAGAAAAAACTTTCAGGATAAGGATTAACTGATTTGTTTGGCAAGTGTAACTTGGATTTGCTACTGTAAACCTCCCCAAATCCCAGAAAGAGCAGGATAGAGCCACTAACTTTAGCCTAAACTCTTATAGGGTTATCCACCCAGTTGGAAAACACTGTTTGCAGTTAATGAAATGCACTTTGGCCTTACTGTAGGTAGTAAGCTAGCTAGCGGGACATAATAATGTTTGTAGCTTAAGTTAGAATAGATAAACATGTTCTTTCATCCATTCGTTACACATTAGCTTGTGTGTTTTTTTACTTTTAACTTTTAGAAAGGCTAAATAATAAGACACTAGCCTCCAAAGTATTAATATCCCTACAGTCCCATACAAACAGCTTCGGTATGTAGAAAAATCCCAAGCTTAACTGCAATGGCCGTGCGATCCTCGTTACGCTTTCTAGGCTACGATTGAATCGTTCAGGAAGGGTTTAGCGAACGGTAAATTTTTGTCTTTAGACCGTGCGACTTTTGGTGAATCTAGAGGAGCTTTGTTGTGCCAAAAGCATCTCTCTTTAACTCTCTGAGGTGTCAATCTCTTAAGGTGGCTCTGACTGTGCCAAAAAGGAAATGAAACTCCAGCACTGTAAAGGTTTCTGTCATATTATCCCTAACTGCTCTATCAGTGGTTACTACTCTCGCAATTTGGCAGCCAGAAAGCATATTCAGTGCATCTGGCAGAACATTTCACAGAAACCAATGACATTTTACAACAATGCCAACTGGAAGTGCAAACAGTAATAGCTCTGTTGACCAAGTGATAGCACTTATAGCCCGACGGTATCTAGCGGAGAAAGCCCAGTGATTAGATCATTTGGTGCCCATGTGCAGAATTAGACATTCAGTACGGCACTCAGGCATTTTGTGTCATGAGCGCAACAACACTGGTGCATTAGTATAATGTGGAATGATCTCTCACTTCAGACTCGATTAAGTTCTATCAACAAAAAGAGGAATTTGATTTAAGCCTCAGCTCTTCATGCAGACATTAGGAGCCCTGGAACCCCAGGAAGAGAAGAGGAGGATGGCTGTGAACAGGTAATTACCTCCATTCATCTTCACTGGACCCCGGCACAGCTTTATGAAGGTGCATCTGAGTACAGGCCCGCATTTGATGAATCTCCCCTTAAATTAGCAGCCACTGGTGGATAGAGAGCCTCCATCACTCTGTACGCTTCCATTCATCATCTCATTAGGACCCTGGGCTGGGCTGTACAGACCTGAGGACTCCCAAAGAGAAAGGAGAAACGATGAGCTCCATCATAACGAAACCATTTTTGAGATGTTGTCATTGTTTACAAATCTGTCTTTTTTTATGAACCACAATCTGTTCAATTCCCAAAGCCATTTGTTCATTTGTAGGAAAATCTTAATGTATCAGGGGCAGAGAGTGGCACAGTTGTTTACTACCGCGGGACTCCAGTGCCATTACAGACATGGAACAAATGCCAAATCCTTATGTAAACCCAGTGGGTGAGTATGTTTTTACGAATGTGCTCCTCTTCAGGTGTTTACATGAACGTGAGATATAAAGATTTGTGATGCAAGATAATTTAGCTAAAGTGTTACAGCCATTATGTGGCAGGAGATGCAGTGGGAGTCCAGGGAATCCCAGCTTGCCATTTTTACTGCACTCTTTGCTGCAAAGTGAGCAGAAATAAAAGCTCTCTGGTGGTTAACTCTGCTCCGCCACCCTGGTCTCTCCATCACCCCTATACCCAGGTGGATGAACAGAGCAACAGCCACCCTTGCATGTTTCCACAAACTCAGTGGAGAAAGCAGCAGGGCAATGAACCCCCCTGCACTCAAACCCCCGGTCGCGCTCCAAACGCATCACTAACTGGATCTCCATGTGGTACATCCATTACTGTAAAATACTCTGCTGCTCCCCACTGAAAGCTCCCCGTCCTCCTCTGCCCTCCGCTTTCTCTAGCACGCACACACACACACACACACACACACACTTCATAAGACCGCTTACGCTGGCAGTTCTGATTTGGGCTAAGTCCAAGTTTAACATTGTGTGTGTGTGTGTGTGTGTGTGTGTGTGTGTGTGTGTGTGTGTGTGGGGCTTTTGGGGTGTTTAAAAAGCAGCCTGCGGAGAGCTGCAAGAGTGATCACAGCCCTGACTTACGCTCCAGTAAAAAAGAAATCTACATGTCTACACTCCTTATTGCTTTGTTGTGACCATGATGGCCTTTATGTAACCACAAATTGAGCAATCAGGAATGCCATACAAACGTGCAGTGTTTACATGTTTCAGTTACCTATGGGGAATTTGTATCCGTGTTGCCAAGGACAACATTAGTTACCTTTGGATTATTAATTTCTGCAGAAAGCTGTAATTTATCACCGGCGCTCTAGGGACTCGTCTTACCAAGGAAGCTTTGCCTTGCCTTTTTTCCCCCTCTTATAGTTTGTGCAGTGAAGCCACAGTGTTCTGTCATTACCAGGAAATGGAGATATTTTGGGGCTCAGCTCTTGGTTATTTGGGATTTGTTCTCATCCCTTGTTCTGGGGAAATGCTGACATATCTAATTTTGGGTGCCAACATTTTTTTTGTTTTTGAGCAAAACCCTGTCATTGTTAAAGGCCAACAAAGGAGCGGTTCATTTAGACTCAATTTATTATGATTTCTTCTTTGTGTCAACAAATAGTAACACTGGCTTGGCAAATTGCTTCATAGGAAAGACAACACCAAACCTTGGCTCTCTCTCTCTCTCTGCCTGTGTGTGTGTGTGTGTGTGTGTGTCTGTAAGAGAGAGTATTTTCATTATTATTTTTTATTAATATTATTTCACAAATGATGGTTACAACAAATGTGGTGGTTATTGATTAAGTAACATCTGACAAACAGGTACCACATTTATTTAAACAATTGTTATTAATATTATAATAAAAGGTTCCTGTAATTTAGGAATGAATTTTGTGTTTAGAAGACTGTTTATTTGTCAATGTGTCTTTAGTTTAGTTTATATTATGTAAACAACTATACAAATGTCAAAGATGACATTATTTAGATGCAACTATTTTCACCATTAATGGATTATTCAATTGGTCGATAACATGTCAGAAAATAAGAGGGGAGAAACCTTTTACAACTTCCCAGAGTCAAAGGTGATTTTAAATTTATAATTGTACATTTAACCGGATTTGCTGCTTTAATTTAACAATGAAAGCAGCAAATCCTCACATTTAAAAGGCTTGAACAGTTGTTGGAATTGTTGCTCGTAAAAATATTTAAACGACTAATTACTGAGAATAATTATCTGTTGAACAAAGTATCAACTAATAACTCAGCTCTAGAGGACACAATAACGTCACAATAAGTCATATTATAGGCCTGTCTTATTATTTTTACGTTCCGTTTACATTCCTGGCACCACAGACCCTAAAGGAACAGGTTCTGATGTTGGTGTTAAACCTCAGCAAGCCCAAGTTGGCAACACTAGCTCTGGTGTGCAAGAGTTTCTCCAACTGTATGAGGGGGTCTTTGAGATACTCAGGGGCTCTACCAATAATAACTACTCTCTACCACCACCAATGTGTAGCACCCATCTGGGAGATGCACGGCAGCCCGACGACGCCAGACGCTCACCACACATCAGCTCAGGGGGAACATGTTTTTAGTGGTAGGGGAAACCAGAGCACCCGGAGAAAACCCACATACAGTGCTGCTAACCGTTGGGCCACACTGAGTTGTTTTTGTAAGACTCTATCCTTCAAGGGAAAGCACCTAAACCATTTAAAATGATGTCTGCCAACATGTACTCTTATGTTTAAGCCTAACACAACCCCTGACTAACCTTATCTGAGCGATCTGTCTTTAAGTGACCAGATGTGGTTTTGGACATCTGACCAACAATGAAGGCCAAAGTGTTGTGCTGTGCTTGTTCCACTTAGAGAATACCAAAATCTCTCAGTCCCATGCAACTATGCTCCTAACCAGTGGTGAGAGAAGTATTCAGATCCTTTACTTAAGTAAAATTACTAACACCACACTGGAGAAATACATGTAAAAGTCCTGCATTGACAATGGTAGTTAAGTAAAAGTATTGAAGTATCATCGGGAAAATGTACATAAAAGTATTAAAAGTAAAAGTACTCGGTGCAGAAAAATCCTCCCATTTTGGAACCTGGAAACGATCCAAACAGTTCTGTCAGTCAACTAATTGTTTAATCTGCTAATCATTTCAGGTGGGCGTGTATATTGTTGGGTAGTTTAATTTATAATAAAACATATTTTATAAACTACATGTGTTTACAAATTCTAATTCGTAAAGTTGTCAGACACATGTAGTGGAGTACAAAGTACAATATTTCTCTCTGAAATGTAGCGGAGTAGAAGTAGAAAGTGGCATGAAAAGAAAAGACTCAAGTAAAGTACAAGTAGCTCAAATTTGTACTTAAGTACAGTAGGCCTACTTACATTCCACGACTGCTCATTATATTCAATACAAATGTACAGCTCCATACAAATTAAACACATCTGTAAAAAGTCCTAATTCCGGTGAGCCTGTTCTATATAACTTCCCTAAACATGTATTAATACACCAGCCAACCCTCCTACTCACATCCTCACTCAGAAATAGACCTGTCATCTTGCCACCATCCCCTTATCGTCTCAACTCCTAACAAGCCTATTTGCCTGTGACTGACGTTGATGCGATCCCTAAAGCCCCGGGCTTGGCACCAGATCGCTCCTATAAGCCAAATTAAACCTCTGTCATGCCCACACCCACCCGCACCCCCCCACCTCCAGCCTGGTGCTACCCCCTGCCATGGGAACCCTACATCTTTAATGACGATGGAGAGCCCCGCGCGCTCCCACGACACAAAAGCGATGACATCTGTCTCTGTAAGTGCTGCACTCCAGAGCAACCCCAGCCGTCCTATCTCCGCTTCTTGTTTGTTGAGGGAGGATGGAGTCTGCTTTAAAAAAAAAGGGACGTTTAAACAAAGGTCCTCTCTTTCAAAGGTTTATTTCCCTCCTAAGTTTACTAAGGGCCCGAGCACGAAAGTGCCAGGGCCCAACGGTGCCTGGCACTGAAACAACTAACAGTAGGCCTAGTTACTATGAACTATAAGCTGTCAAATGTCTTTATGATTAATCGTTAGTCTGTGCAGAAAACAATGAAGACTGTCCATCACAATTTCCCAGACACCAAAGCAAAGTCTTTAAATTGCTTGTTTCTTTATACAATCACAAACACAAAGACATTTAATTTTCATTGATAAAAAAAAAGAGAGAATTTGGAGAGTTGGTATTTCTGCTTTAAAAACAATGAAAAACAATATAGCCTATCAATCTACATTTCTTGTCAAATTATTGTTTGTTGATCAACTAATTGATTAACACATTAATTCTTTCGACACTATCAAAGACAGTATTTTTTTTAAATGCCATGTGCTTATTTTCTAATGCAATGAATGTAATGTCTTAATCAAATCACTTTGAGCGGCCTTTTTGTAATAAAACGTGCTATATCCTCCTGAGAACCGAGGAAAATTTTGTTTTTCCTAATCAGATTTTTTTGTGATTCCATACCTGTTTAAGGTTAAAAAAACATCTTACAATTTAAATTTTTTTATTTTTATTTATTTAAAGAATGTCCACTGTAGTGGACAACAGGATCATTTGAGTACAAAAAAAGACAAATTTGGTAGATGTGGAGTCATTATTTACATGAAGATAGTCCTGATGTCCACTATAATTGACATTCATAAAATGCCAATTTTTCAAAGGATACATAATGTAGTTTCTATCAGAACTCAATATATGATTCCTAACACCTTAATGAACAAGAAAATATATGATTATCATAAAATAAATAATAATATTTGACTCATCTCTTATCTTTCCATAAAATGTGCTTGTTCCTATGCTGTCCATTTTGGATTGAAAGAAAGAGGCGGTTCCCGGCCTCCCAGCCAATCAAATAACACATCACTGAAAAGCCCAGGATGTCCTCTGTACAGTACAGCAGGAATTAAGAGACTTGCACAAACGATTCCAAGGAGAGGAATGAAACTCAAATGTCCACTACAGTGGACATAAGTCAATGGGCTGGGTCTCAGGAGGATATAAATGTCATGCCTTGCGTGTCCCAGTAGTCTAACCAAACCAAAATTTAGATATTAAACATTTTAAACTGTAACTTTACCAACATACCAGAGCACTGCCTCCTGATCAAAGACTGTAAAGCATGGATGTATTATTATTATTATTATTATTATTATCAGCATTATTCTCCTGATGAACAGGCACTGCGGTAGTTACCTCTTCTTTTTTTTTTTTTTTTACCCCGGGTCCTTTTTGTGGACTAACAAAGATGGCGGCGTCCATGTTGTGCAGGAGGACGGCAATGTTATGTAGGACTTTAAAGGGACTTTCATGTTCGAAAACTGTACTTTCTGCGAACTCCCAAAGTGGGTTTCTGTTGCAGGCGGCGTCCTATAACCCCAAACCTTTAAAGCTAAACCTCCGGGAGCCCTACGTCCCAGACAAAGACAGCGAGAAGACGCCGGAGTGGCAGAAGACGGCCCGGTATGACAGGAAGCTATTCGGTCGCTACGGCTCAGCGTCGGGTATCGACCCTGCGTCGCTGTGGCCCAGCCATGAGCAGCTGGACAAGATCATCGCAGAGGAACAGGACTGGCACCCTCCGTTAGAGGTAATGCTGAAGAACATTGAGGCCAGGGAGAAGCAGGAAACCGAAAAACGGCTGGCAAAGTAAGTAACGCTACTGTAGCTAACGGTGGTGCGCCAATTATCGGACAGCTAGCTGGTACGCTGGTCTGTTTACTCTTAACTTCAGTGCCAGCACGGGTAGTACCCGTTTATATACGGTCTATGGTAGTACCGGGCGGTCAGGATGTAGCTACTGCCGTTATGGATTGGTAAATATATGTGAGGCACAAACTGGGGCTAAGAGAATACAAGGGCACGTTCAATCTCAAAACGCTGTGTACCAATTTTGCTACGGTTTCCGTGTTGGACGGCATGTTATGTTTCCTCGGAACGGTGTGCAACGGCTCTGAGGTTATTTCTTTTTTAAATTAATTTATTGAGAGCATTTGCAGTTACAAACAACACACAAAAGTAGTGCTGGGCAATATGGAGAAAATCAAATATCACAATATTTTTGACCAAATACCTCTATCGATACCGCAACGATATTGTAGTTTTGACAAAATATTTACACAATGAGATTTTTGAGATATAATCATCAGTATTGTGGATATAATGATTAAGTGGGTAAAGACAATTAATAGAACAGTTACAACAGTCTGGGAAGTTCAGAAAATGACATCACTTTAGTGAAATGCAGCCTTTAAAACCAGGAAAAGACACTTATGCCATATTACGTTATCCAAAATCTAAGAAAATATCTAGTCTCATATCACCATATCAATATAATATTGATATATTCCCCAGCTCTACACAAAAGTACACGTACACACAACCACAAAATAAATACATAAGCAACTCATATCCCAGGGAGTCTGCAAAGTCCAGCAAGGCTCATCAACAAGCAGTCCAATTCATAGCATGACTTAACAGTTAGTTCAATATCATTCAGTCACGTGATGTCACAAGGGTTGACTATATCTGCACAGTCTTCAGAGCTTTACAGTTCTTTGAATATCTTATAGAGTCCAAATATTCATTGACTTTGTTTTCAAACACAGGAAAGAGGTTTTTTGCCCCTGAACTTACATTTATGGATGTGATATTTAGCAGGTAGAAATAAAAGATTAATAATGAAATGTTTTCCTTCCTTATCCGTCTTAAGCTCAACCGCACCAAAGAAAACATCCTTAAAAACAAAATGAGAAATACGTGATGGATAAATTCAAGGAACATCTGACCAGAATTTGTCTGTGTAGGAACATCTCCAAAATAAATGGGAAATATCTTCATCTGACCTTTTTTACAGAAAGAGCATTCAGATGCAATGTCTGGTTTATACAGCTTAAGCACACACTTTGCTGGGTAGAATCTGTGAATTCATTTAAACGTAACTTCTCTCACTTTATTAGTAAGCATATATTTGAAAGGCAAAGACCAAACCTTTTTCCAAGGGACAGCAACGGCTCTGCGGCGTGTTTGCTCTCGTTCAGTGGCTGTGTCACAGGTGATACCCAATCAGCAGAGACGTGTATGTAAACTTGTGGTAATTAAAAGGCAGAGCGCTTGCGCACACAGCAGGGTGTTCAACTCGCACCAGTTGCAGTTAAAAAAAGGAAAAAGTGGCTGAACGTGGCCCAGGTGAACATAACCAGCAGCAAATCCATCCACACTGAACTCAAACACCAGCTGATGGAGGAAGAGGATGCTTTCAGCTCATTCACAGAACTTCAGAGCTTAATTTACACTCAATCATGGTAGTCATTTTTTAAATCTACAACTAAAAACGGGCTTCCACATAGTTGGGGAACTCCCAAGAGAGATCAGACATATCCTGAGTCGTCTCCAGGATGGATCAGGCTCCAAAAATGCTGTGTCCCTATATTTCCCACAATGCAACTGCATATTATCATTAGTTAAGGTTGTTAACATACTACTGCACCTGACTAGTCAGAAAATGTCCATCAGTTTTCCTGCGTGGTGGCTTCAAATGTCCTGCTTTTTCTGACCAACTGTTCAAGTCCCAAAGTTAATATTCAGTTCATGTTCACATAAAGCAGAGAAAAGCAGCAACTACTATATTCCCACAGCGGGGGGATTTGCAGAAAGTTTAAATATAACAAGTAGAGAGACTGAATATTTCCTATTTACTGATGTCAGTACATACTAATGCACAGTTCAGTATACATTGATATTGCACGAGTGAGTTAAATGTTTGCATAAAGAACGATTTAAAACAATTATCCAATTAGCAAAATAGTTCTCAATTATTTGTCTTTTGATCGACTATTCAATTGGTCGACTAATTTGTGTTTGTGCATGTGCGCCTGACAGTTGTGTTGTGATCACGGGGTGCAAATTAGCTGTCAAGCTAACCCTGGCACATTTAACCATAACGCCAATGTTAATTAATGTGCATTGTCCCAAATAATCTTAAAAATAAAGAAACATCATTTATAACTGTTAAATGTTATGTGTATATACAGTATATCATATGTATATGACGTATGTATTATTTGACGTATTGTATTGTGATTTTAATATGGACTGGGCAACTAGTCTTGTGCTAAAAAAAAAGATAAGAGGAAGAGTCAGGGAGATTGACATAATTCATCCTACGAGGACCAAGAACTGCACCTTCCATGGCAATCAATCTCATAGTTGTGGAGATATGTGAACCAACCGACCTGTTGAACAACTGTGCCTGATGCAGCACATTAACATCGGTCATACTAATCTTTCCATTTCCATCACAGAGAGAAACTCCTAGCAGCAAACATGGCCAAAATGCCTAAGATGATAGCGGACTGGCGCAGAGAGAAGCGGGAAACCAAGCACAAGCTGAAGGAGGAGAAAGCGCGGCGTGCAAAGTTGCTGGCCGAGGCCAGAGAGCGCTTTGGCTACGCAGTGGACCCCCGCAGCCCCAAGTTCTTGGAAATGGTTGCTGAAATAGAGAAGGAAGAGAAGAAGAAGAAGAAACTAATGAAACGCAGACTGAAAGAGGAGCAGGTGGTGGCCCCTGTCACACCTCCTGCTGCTTCCTCATAGTCTTAGACGGAGTCATTTCAGACATACAGAACTGCTGGGGCTTGGTCTAACTACTTACTGAGATGGAAGGTGTGCTGCATAATACAACTCACTGGGACATTTGTAAAAGAGTATCTGAATACAGGTTAGAAAAAAAAAACCTAATGTTATTTTTCATTATCTCTTTATGTATTTAGCTATCACTGAAATAAATACATTGCTGTACAGAAATGTTTTTAAGATTATTTTTCGGGGCATTTTTAAGACTGGAAAGGAGGGGGGAATGACATGCAGCAAAGGGCCACAGGTCCGAATCAAACCTGACGCCGCTGCGGTATGGACTGAACCTCTGTACATGGGGCGCACACTCAACCAGGTAAGCTACCCAGGCGCCCAAGAAATGTATGTTTTAAAATATTTTAAAAAGGATGATAAATATTACAAGGGGACAGACTTTATTTTGGCATCATTAATGACAAAACAGACAGTCGTATGTAGAATTTATTTATGCAAAAATATTTGTTAAACATTCTGAAATTTTTGGAAAGTGCATGCACCGTTACAAATGTGCGTAAACACTGAATTTTGATTAATTCAAACACCAAGACGGTGTCAGTGAGTTGAGAACAGCAGTAAACGGTTCACCTCTTTAGCCATGGCCTGTTGTACTCGTATGCATTTCCGTTGCGAGCATACAGAGTAAGAAATGAATGAATGCATAGAATACTGGCTGCTGACTGGAGGGGGGGGGGCATACATTTCAAGTCAGTTAACCATTTTCTAAATTAGTTTTTTTAAAACTATCTTAAAATACCTTAGATCTTAACACCTTAAAATGTCGTCTTTCCAAAACTGCACAGTATACTGAAGTAACTTAATTATGTAAAAATCATAGAGCGCTATTTTAATTTAGTAAAATATAAAGTCATTACTATAAATTTCATCAAATCATAAAATGTCTTACACTGGTTGTGATGCTTTCAATCAACTGATTCAAATTTAGTGTTTCATTTTTATATGTAAACCATGAAAACATTGTCCATAATATCTAGTGTACTGTATATACACGGTCCCTCAGTTGACAATGTCAAACACTTCTATGATCTTGGAAGCCAGTCTGGGCAGCCCAGGCTTTTGTAAAACAGCCTTTACTTTAGTCCAATGATATGCTAGTGTAGACAGTGACACAAAAAGGTATACCTGAACACAGTGCTAAAAAAAACCCAGCATTCACTTGTTGAAAATGGATAGTTTAAAAAAAAAAAGGGCTAAAACAGCCATAACTGTCAGGGAAATGGAGAGTCCAGTGTGAGAAAATGTCCTCCTTACATATGAGTGTCCTCCTCTTCCCCGGGGTCAGCCTTGAGTTTGGCCAGAGCAGCGTGTACCCTGAACTGTGTCCGAGACTCCATCGAGTAGTCCTTGTAGTTGTGTCTACGAGTCAAAACGGTGGAGGAAGATTAAAGTGTGAAAGGATTAGTGTTGGCGTTTTATTGAATATTACAATACATTACTTTTTTTTTTTTGTGACTTCTCAACTTGCCTCCTTTACTGCCTTTTATCCAATGGGAGCAGAGGGTTGATAAACAATTTATTAGTCTTCAAGATCCCATTTTATTTACCCCCCCCCACCACCACCCGTGAGTGGATAGCAATTGTTGTTCTGTAACCGGCAGAAAGCGACCTCTAGTGTTCCTGTAGGGGCTATGCACTGAGTAACCATACAGACGGTACTCGCTGTACATTGTGGGACTATCCTGACTAGAGTCAGAAGAAAAGATGGATACCGCTTTGAAATGAAGCTACAGCCAGCAGCCGGTTCGATTAGCTTAGCATAAAGACTGGACACATGGAGAAACGGCTAGTTTGGCTTTGTCCAAAGCTACCAACATCTGCCTATTAGTACCTCAAAAACTCACTATGTAGCAAGTTGTAATACGCACAAAAATGAAACAAGTTGCGGTTTCAGGGCGGGTTATTGTGTAGAACTATTTCTTGGCTGTGGTAGGCGGACTTTGTTACCTTTGGACAGAGCAAGGCTAGCGATTTCCCCCGTTTCCTATATCTTTATGCTAAGCAGCTGCTACCTTACCTTCCCTGCATAGACATGAGAGTGGTATTGGCTATCTTCAAGGCAGCAAATAAATATGTATTCCAAAAATGTCTTTTTCTTTAGGTTAGGTACAATAAAAGATTCCTTTTATTGTCATTTAGCAAAACACAGAAATGAGAAGCATGAACGAAATTACGAGCATGACTCCTTATAAAAACAGCTTTTATCTGTGTTTTATATATATATATATATATATATATATATATATATATATATATATATATATATATATATATATATATATATATATATATATATATAAATAAAAACTGAATAAATGATTTCCAGCTGAATAATTGTCCATAATATCATCCATATTTGTATTTATTGCACAGCTGTTCTAATGGATTACATTACACTTTAAATATGGGCTATTTTGTTGGTCATTCATATTTTTAGGTTTTTGTTAGGTTAGTAAAGTACATAACATTTCTGTCCAACGGAGTACTGTTACTTCACTCCTGTCACTTTCTAATAAATGCAGGTACTCATGGTGTACTTGTTCTTAAGTGTTGGGCAGAATGTCTGCTTGGACAAAACACAAGAGGAAGCCAAAATGCGCTGCTGTGTGAGGTAGGAAGCTAAATAAGGGCTTTGATTACACATAATCCCCAACATGTTTTCTATTACAAAATATGAATGTGTACCAGCACAATAATCCATGCAGACAATGCTGTGCCCCCAAATGCTGCACATGCAAGCTGTGCAGGCTAGACTACTACAAGCTTTTTAACTCTAATTAAAGCACTGCATTTCTGTATCACATTACAGTCTATGCACAAGAATACAAATGATATTCGACTTTGTCATCTTGCTGGATCTAGGTGGCAGGGTTTGACAGTGTCTCGGATGCTGTATGCATCAATGAAGCTGCTTTAAGGGAGTAACTTACTTGGCCTTGTGCAGTAGTTTAATAGCCTCGTCCCTTCTGCCTTGGTCTATGTAGAGCAGACTGAGCTCCACCAGAGAGTTAGGCACCAGGTAGTGGTCAAACTTGATCTTCTTTTCACTGAGCACACACACAAAGAAGGTGAACTAAGTGTAACTGTCACATAATACAGTTACATTTCAAATGTAAGTTACCCTGTAATAAGGAACAAGAGTTTGGTTTTTCCATGCGGGTAGGTGACTAACTTTTGATATGAATGAAGAACCAAAGGTTTCTCTTAGGACCTATTTGAAAGCCTGGGTCATTATATTCAGTGAGTATGTTTACATGCACACTAATATTTTTGGGTATCCACAGGTTTTTATAATATGCACAAACATCGCAACACCGACATTTTCAAAAGCTGTCTGAAGGAATAAAAGAGGGAGGCTGGGTTTGCATAGTCCAACAAGTACACCACCGCTGGAAAACATTTTTTTAAACATTATGCCCTGCTATATGTAAACAGGAATATTAGTGCAATAATTATTTTCTTTAGCCATGTTAACAGCTTCGTCAGAACATTGTATTGTCTAAATAAGGGCAAAAACCGGAATAATATGTGCATGTAAACCTAGTCATCATCAGTGTGACTTAAACAAGAATGGCTGTCATTCTTCAGTGCTATGTAAATATTCACTGTATGACTTGATAGGTGAGTTGAG
Organism: Perca flavescens; assembly: GCF_004354835.1. NCBI lineage: Eukaryota > Metazoa > Chordata > Actinopteri > Perciformes > Percidae > Perca > Perca flavescens. The sequence continues at coordinate 23,839,161 of NC_041345.1, read as the reverse complement.
AGGAAACTAAGCAAACAGTGCATTGTCAGTACATCCAGTTCAGTGTTTACTTTAAATGTCAGGAAAATATTCAGTAAAGATTTTTGACACAAGATAAGCAAACACTAAATTTAAAAGTCCTTTTAAGGATGACTTTGGACCCGTTAATAATTTTAGTTCTTATTGGGAGAATGGCATCGCCTACTAAAATTTGAAAGTGAAGTGATCTTAACTTGGTCTAAATGGCCAATGTGTTCATCCATGTTGCCAAAAACTGCATCCAGGTTTTTACATGCAGTGCACACACACTGACGTGTCTCTGTTCACAGAAGATAAATGGTTTGTTGACTTGCATGCCGTGTTAGCAGGGAATAACTTGAAATTAAAACCACTGGAAGTCACCTGGAAAACACTTTGTTGAAGCTTTCCTCGGCAGCCTGGAGGAGACCCTGGTTCTTCAAACACAGACCTTTGAGCAGGTGGATCAGACAGCGGTCATCCAACGAATACTCGTTATCTGTAGAGGAGAGTGTAAAGTTATCTCATTTTGTCTAAAGTTATATTTTAGGTTGTCTCTCTGCAAAATAGCCTCGGGAAGGAACTTGTTTTGGTGGAACGTGTACGTTCAAAAAGTTGTTTAAGTCGTGCAACAGAAAACTCAGATTGGACAAATAGTCTAGCTATCTGTCTGGATTTACCCTGCAGAGATCTGAGGAGCAGTTAACCATAGTCCTCAGAAATCCACCGGAGTTTAGAATGCCAACACAAAGAAAGAGGAAGGTAATAATGGACATCTGGCCAAAAAGAGTGAAATCCCGGGAGTGGAGTTTGTTCTGGTTTGGGATAAGTGCTATTACCAGGAGACTCCAGCAGGGTGCGTTCTGCATCCACCAAAGTCTGCATCATGCCTTCAGTCAACTCTGGTCGTTTGCTGATCATGCTGAAACCGTTCCACATGTACATCATCTCCTATAATGAAACGGTGAATACTGTTAGAAGGCTCTGTTAGTCAAACGTATTTGCCATTGTGCGTGTGTGTGTGTGTGTGTGTGTGTGTGTGTTTGAAGCTTACCAGCACCGGCACTGGTAGCCTGATTGGGCAGCGAGCCTTGTAGCGTCTAGCTTTACGGATAGCAAACTTCTCAGTCGGGGGAGACTTCCCTGCTATCTTCTGCTTGAAGGTGGGCACTTGTCTAAAGACACAGGAACATTAGTGAAGAGTAATTAGGAAAGAACACATGAGGTCTGAATTAGTGAGACAGTGCCTAAAACTTCGGATGTACTTCCTTTTAAACCTGAATTTATTTATTTATAGCCACTTGGAGGCAGTGTAACTAGCTGTCAATCACACAAATGTGACATATTATCACCTTACACCAAACATGTTAGCTAACAGTTGCATATTTACCATATACTGTAAAAATAATGGACAAAGCTTCTGGGTCTGAAAAGTGAAACCAATGCGGAAGTGCCTTATACCTGCATTTAACTTCCAGTAGGAGGTGACTCCACTGGTTTAAAAAGAAGTCGGTTTCCAAAGTCTATGGGAAAATGACCCTGCTTCTCACTTGATTTATTACCTCAGTAATAGGTTTATGGTCTCGATCGCTAGTTTCAAGTTTTCTATAATACAGCAGGATGTTTATTTTGTAAATTATGGTCCCATTTATTTTAACAGACTATAAGGCAGGGGATGCTTTAGGGGCCTAGCTACACGCCGACCTGTCAATCAGGACAGAGGCTTAGCAATGCTAACCATGGCACTGTGGAGATTAAAATAGCCATGAACTTGTTTTTGGGTATTGGCCGTGCTTTTCTTCTTATACTTTGACCCTCTCACTGTGTGTTTTCACTTCAAAGTTAATTGGAGCATTTTGGTCGCCTAAAAATATATGTCTTCTTCAGCGTTCTGCCAACCCAGCTAGCTAGCTACCTCTAGCATTAGCTGGTAACTAAGGGGAAAGTTTGCAGATTTTCTGTACTGCCATACATGCAGATAAATGGTGCCAGTTACTGTTTAATCTCCACTGGATGACTCAATTAGGAGGGGTTGACAATCTGCAATGATGGCCAAACTCAAGGCTTCGAAACGGCAGTCCACAAACCAATGTCCACTACTTTTACAGTCTATGGTATTTACACATCCAGCACACACGGAGCAATGTTTTCATTTGGACTCTTGCTTCTGTCCACCTGATGAATTTAAGTCCAATGTTAACTCTCTTTTAGCTCTCTTTTTGGTCTCCACCAACTCCTGAGGAAAATATCAATGCACCACTATGTTCACTAGCTAGTTGCTAACTTTTGTTTGTGCCGTTTGGTGCTGTGCAGGTAGTGTACAATGGGTTTATCAGAGCTTTCGCGCTAAAATCAGCTGCCTCCTTGTGGGAAACCAAGTTGATGAGAGCAGTGAAAATAAACCAGAACGGTTAAGTTTTGAGTCGTGAAGACGTTTAAATCGTCCACGTCAAAGCGGAACTTTGTGACATCCCATCTAGTTTCAAAGCCAAATGTGGTTCAATATGCAGAGTTTTTAGTGAGGTAATAAACTTTTCGGTGGAAAAACTACATCAGATAAAAATTATTCAAAGCAAGAGTATTTTTATAGGTCTCAAAACATGTCTAAAGGGGACCTTTAACAACTTAGTTACATCCTAGAGTGTTGTTATGTCTATGTTGTGTATGTGGTATATGTTTCTGAGATAAATCATGGAGCAATTACAGTGTGTGCATTTACCTAAAGAGCTCAACCTCGTCCTCCCCAAAAGGCCTGGCCTCATCTTCAGCCAGCATGCTGAGGTAAGCAGCTTTCATGTAAACATACATGGCCTAGCAGTTAGAAACATAAAGTAAGCATTCACACATTTTGGCTTTCGACCAGATCGACGCACAGCTTTCTTTTGAGAGTTCAACCAACTAAATTCCCACTGATCTCCTCTGGCCCGTCTGGTGTTCTGTACCTTGGACCAGCGGCTCTCCTGGCTCAGCAGGTCTGCGTAGAAGTACGCCATCTTCCACGCTCGCTTGTAGGTGAAGCACCACATCAGCTCCCAGTAGCACATGTGGTGGAACTGCTTCCACGCCTGCTGGGCCTTGCAGCCATCTTCAAAGAGTGCCACCGCCTGGCAGATCATTGACAATACATCAAATATATCATATATATACACATCAACAAGGATATGCAACAGTGACGCCAGGGGCAGAGCAACGGGGTGGCTTCTGGGGCTCCAGCCCCAAATGTTTTCTCAAAATCCCTTAATCTTATATGTTTTTAAAATAACTATGTCATATCCCCTAAGTCTCTTTGTCTGGACTGGTAAATCAATAGAGAATACGTTATATGTTCATAACTCATTCTGTAAAGTCTACTAAAAATATTTTTAAAGATTAGTAAAATGCCAAATTCCTACCTATGTCATGTAATTTAAAAATAGAAACATCAGACAGTTGTTGTGTCTCTTTAGATGGCAGGATTGAGAATGAATCATCCTCAACATCGGTTGTGTTCAGGTTTCCCAATGATGAAGACAGTTGGAGAACAATTAGATACAAAATCGGATGTTGGCTCTCCCAAAAGATCCTTTTCCTTGGCAACTATCAGGTTTTTCCCAAATGATGTACAGATTTTATGACATTCTATTATCAAATGGCTTGAAAACTAGTGCATATAGCTGCCGTAAATTAAGCATACCCCCGGATTTCCCCCCCAGGTTTGGCCTGAGCCCTGAAGGTTTACAACATCTGGCTCTGCCCCTGAGGGAACGCTGCTTTGGAGGAATGTTGTGTATTAAATATTTACATTGGGTGCTGGTCTTTTGCTAGCTCAGGGGCTAAAACATGGCGTCAATATTACCAGAAATGTTCATGCTTCACTCGCTCTCAAGAAAGTATGCAATCACTTATGATTATTTACATTTTTCTGACAACAAAATGCTCTATTAAAAGGAGATTAAATGTACAGGAAATATAACATCAGTCGTCATTCTTCCAAGCCATGTCCCTGACACATTTCATCAAAACACACCTCATCAATGTTCCCCCTGATCTCCTCAGTCCTGCCTGCAAAGAAGAGGAATATTGCTCCCTGGACAGAAGAAAAAAATTGATTTCAGCCTCCAGTGTTGCTCAGTATTACATGTCAATCTGCTGTGTGTTAACTTCTCCTCTATCTGCAAGCAGACCTGTTGTTTAGCAATTACTCTCACCAATGTTTAACCAAGACATTTCTATTCTGAGTCGTTACACATTGTGCCAGAGCTTTGAGTTTGTTCTCTGGGATGGGCAGGCATGTAGGGAAAAGGTGGAGTGGAAACAGGTATTATGAAGTCACAAGAATGTCAGTCAGGGGGAGTGGAAGGAGTAATAGCCTGAAGGTGTGCGAGTTCACTAGAAAGAAGGAAAGAGGATGTATAGATGCAGGGTGCAGAAGGGGCTGCGTGAGAGGAAGGTGGAGTGAGTATCAGATGAAAGTAATCAGGGTGGGGAGGATTCTGAGTGTTTAACTGGACCATAAAAAGAAAAAAGAAAATATGAGTTGAAGGAGGGATTTGTAAGAAAGAGCTGGAATACATTGAGACGCAAAGACGGTGTAAAAATAGAAAGATTACAACGGGCAATGACGTAAAAAGTTAAATTCATTCCAAATTCAATTCAATTGCCAATAAAGGATCATTCTGTTTTATGTACTTTTACTTTTTTCTATCAATTACGACTTTGTACTCATTTTACCACTCAAGCTAATTGCTTGGATCTGAAAGCAAAAATGGAAATAAAACAAGGGTTTATAGCCAGATGATCTGAACCACTTAAATATTCCCTCTTTGCTAAAAAAAAAAAGGAAGAACTGTATGCAAGCATAAAAAGGGCACATATGGTAGTTCAAAGTTGCATCAGGAAGTTGCCTAGTCTGACTTCTTTTAATTCGTGGTTGCCATGTTCCGAAAATGTAGCAATTACTTTGGTGAGTACAATGTAAATCATTAACTACAAAACTACAAAAATAAGATGAAAAAAAAGTCAAAGTTCAAAATAATAATAAAAAAAACCGAATTATCCTTTAGAAATTTTGTACTTCAGTTATTTATTATTGCACTTCCTTAAAGTTGGGGCACTCGTAAGAGACACATTAAAAAAATAATGCTCAAAATAGATGCAACGAAGGCAGTGATATCCTGGACTTTTTGCACTTCAGAACTTCCTAGAAAGTGATGCATCCTGTAAACACATGGTCCTTGTTGCCACTCACCCGTGGGTAGCGGAGACGGAAAGGTTTCAGCAGCCTTTCAGCTTCAATCACGTCTCCCTCGCCTGTACCTGAGAGGACAGAACGGAGATACGATACACATGATACATCGTCCCAACATTTTCAATGACAGGATATTACCACGTGATCAGAATCATCTGAATCTCCGATGCTTGTGATGCTTTGGAGGGGGTACAGCACTACCTAGGATGAACGTGAGAAAGGTGTAGTAGCAGAGCACGAGCAGAGCACACAGCATGGAGCGCAAATTCATCCCGGTCGCACCGTCATGCAGCAGAGACAGACCAAATTCCTAAAACAGAACCACACATGTAGAAAACATCAATGATTGTGTCAGTTAATGCATAATGGAGGAAATGTGTGTATATATATATATATATATATGTCACACCTTGTCTCCAGAGAAGCCCGCAAACTCTAAAACTTTGAGTATCCGTGGAGGAAATAGAGAGAGTGTCTGTGAATAAAGAAGACCTGATAAACTGTATGGTAGTCACACACACACGATCTCACACACACACACAATCTCACACACGATGGTGTTTGGGGCTGCTTTTGTGACGTACCAGATTAAACGCCCCTATTCCAAATGATATTCCTCCCTCTAAGTGAACGTGGCTGGGTCCTTTGAGACAGTTGTGAGATTGTATGAAGGAATGCAGTTCTCTGGATGAAAAAAAAGGCATTGATGTCAATTGTTTAACAACACAGCTCAGCATAATGACCTAATACTGTATAGCAGTGATCTTCAACAGAGGGTCCTCAGAGTCATTGCAAGGGGATGGGCTGCCAAATTACGAGGGCTTTTTCCTTTATTAGAGCAGCTGAAAAATGACAGGAAATGCGGGAGAAAGAGAAGGGATGGCATGCGGCAAAGGGCCTCGGGTCAGAATCAAAACCCAAGCTACTGCCAAGGTTTGAGCCTACATAGGGCGAGCTGCACGCTCTACCGGGTGAGCTAGAGGTCGCCCCCACGTAATGACATTTGACTAAACAAAAAAACCAAACATCTAACTTAAAAAGTTTCTCCAGTGATTTACTGTTGCACTTTCAAATAGGAATTGTGTGAGATACAGATTTAAAAAAGAAAGAACGATCAAAATCTGTGCAGCAGAGGCCAAAATATCCAGACTTTCAAGCTCCAAAAAACACTTGTTCCTACATTTCCCATAATGCAAACCAATAGCATCTTTTAAGAACCTCCTTGCCTGATACTCCACATGCCCATTTTGTAAAGGAGACTTTCTGTTGAATCAAGTCTCCAAATAAGCCTGATGATGTCACTATGACACTATTTTTTAGACAGTTTAGAGAGTTTACGAATTAACGAATGACCTCCTGCTTGCTTCGGACTCTGGTTCCCTCTCTATTCTCATCCTACTTGACCTCTCTGCCGCTTTCGACACCATTGACCACTCCATCCTTCTCCAACGTCTAAAAAATCTGGGCATCTCTGGTTCACCTCATACCTCACCAACAGATCTCAATTCATATCCATCAACAACTGTACGTCCCACACCATACCGGTCAATCACGGAGTCCCTCAAGGTTCAGTGCTAGGTCCTCTTCTGTTTATCCTGTATATGCTTCCCCTTGGACTTATCATTCAAAATCACGGACTCAAATTCCACAGTTACGCAGACGACACACAACTATACCTCAGCACTAGATCCATCACTCCTGCCACAGTATCAACCATCACAAAATGCCTCTCTGCAATAAAAACCTGGATGACTGCCAATTTCCTTAAACTCAACTACAACAAATCTGAAATCATCATCATTGGTCCAAAATCACTACTTGCCTCCTCCCAAGATTTCGCTCTCTCCATCGCTGGACATACAGTCAACACCTAACTCCAGATCCAAAATCTTGGTATCATTTTTGACCCCACACTCACTTTTAAGCCCCATATCCATCATATCACCAAAACTGCCTTTTTCCACCTATGTAACATTGCTCGTCTTCGCCCCACCCTCTCGACATCTGCTGCTGAAACTCTCATCCATGCATTCATAACATCAAGACTTGACTACTGCAACAGCCTCCTATATGGTCTCCCTTCATCGGTCTTACAAAAACTGCAATACGTTCAAAACTCTGCTGCTCGCCTCCTCACCCACACCGGTTCAAGACAACACATCACCCCTGTCCTTCAACAGCTTCACTGGCTCCCTGCACAACAGCGCATCCATTACAAAGTTCTACTCATCGTAGGTACAAAGCTCTCAATAATCTGGCCCCTCCATACCTCACAGACCTCTTACAGCACCATCGTCCCTCCAGATGCCTTCGCTCAGCAGACTTAAACCCCCTCAAACCCATCACCAAATCAACCCACCAAACTTTGGGGGACCGAGCCTTTGCAATAGCTGCCCCCACCCTCTGGAACTCACTCCCCATCCACATCAGAAACTCAGACTCACTGAACACCTATAAAAAAAACTGCTCAAAACTCACTTGTTTCAATTGGCCTATCCATAATTTACTTATCTTGTTTGTTTGTTTCCTTCTTTCTTTTGTTTGTAAAGCGTCTCTGAGTTCCATGTAAAGCGCTATATAAAACTTATGTATGTATGTATGTATGTATTATTATTATTATTATTATTATTATTATTAGTTTCCTCCAAAACTACAGAAGGCAAAATTGGTCGAGTGCCCCTTTGATAACTTTACAAATTTTGCAACTGCAAGAAGAGCGGGAAATAAATATTGATATAACGTATACAGCCTTTTTGCTCAATAAAATATAACACCACCAACTTTTACTAACTATACAACCTGTTTCTCTCTTATTACTTACTTGTAAATTAGGTAACTGTTTCGTACTTTGATCCCTCCTTTGATAAAACTCACCATGTTCTCATCCTGTGGAAAAACAACAAGGGAATGGGTAAATTGAACTGAGGTGCTTAGATTATCATTCAAACAAATAGAAAAAATGGCCTAAATGGAATTTTCGTTCCATATATTTGCTGGACACTTCCTAAATAAACAGTCTTGATAATGTGGAAACTCTGGTGTGCTGTTACGTTAGATATACAGATATATACAGTTCATTTCTAAGTTTGAAAAATGGGATTAGCCTACTTCACCTGTAGGAAGGTGAGAGCGGCTCTTTGGAGTTGGCACTCTGCGTAACACACTTCAGCGTGAAGCTGCACTGCAAAAACACATGCATAAACACGACACATGAAATAATAAATAACATACTGTACAGGGATCAAAATCAACAAGCAAGGAAGCATCAAATTGTTTCACTGCTACCTCATCAGTCGCTCATAGCAAATAATATGGGAATATGTTTATATGAATATGTTTATGTTTTAGCCACACTAGCTGCATGGCTTTAGGGATGCTCCACTCGTGTATTTTAATGCTTTTACAAGTCTGAAAAAAAGGTTAGTGCTAACAACAGTTGCTAACAAGTGGCTAAATGAGGCGACAGAGGTTGTCGGGGACATTAAACGTTACTGCCACTTTAGAGGTGGAGATGTTGAAGTCATGCAACCGTGGTCTCGTTTGTTTATAGCCTAGTGTTAGCTTTTTCTTCTGAAGATTGCATTTACGCTTCATAAGTCATAAAAGTGGTGTTCATCTGTGAAGATGGTCTTGCTGAACAAATGTTTAAGTATCATTAACTTGTTTGCCCCGGGGCTTATTTTTCTGCAATAAAACCTTATCCCCCAGGGACCACTCCTCTTTAATTTCTGTCAGTCGGTTGGTTAAACACTTTTGGCCGGGACTAAAATATCTCAGCCGCTATTGGATGTGTAGCCACAAAACTTTGTACAGACATCCATGTCCCTCCTAACGGGGAATTGCAATTATTTGGTTTTATTTTATTTAGCGACATAATAATTTCAAAAGGTCTTTACTTGTGCAATACTTTGGTTTCTTACCAAATATCTGCAAGTCTAATGACATTCTAATCAGCCTGAGCAGTGCTTTGAGTTATGTGCTAATTAGCTAATGTTAGCATGCTAACATACTCAGACAAGCTTGTTTTAAATACTGGAGCACCACAAGGCTGCGTGTTGTCACCTCTGTTATTTTGCAATTTATATTAATGACGGTAGACAGCAGCAATGTTAATCTACTTAAATATACTGATGACATTTGGTTGGACTTCTCACCGAAAATAATGCTGCACATGAGAAAGCTTACTTTAGCCAGGTCAATTTACTGCAGGACTGGTGTCAGACTTCTCATTAGGAAATGAACATGGCAAAAACAAAAGAACTCCTAAAACAAAACAAAATCAGGAGGGACCAGTAACATCACCCCTGTTGTACTTAACAACCAGCCTGTGGAGGTAGTGGAACATTTCAAGTACTTGGGCACAATCATGGATCACGCCTTAAGTTTTAATGCAAACTCAGAGAGCCAACCAGTGCCTGTTTGTAACCAGGAAACTGAGGAGCTTCAGTGTGAGTCAACACATACTTGTGATGGCACACAGGGGCCTGGTAGAAAGTATTTTACAGTTTACAGTGCTCATATTATGCTCATTTTCAGGTTCATAATTGTATTTAGATGTTGTACCAGAATAGGTTTACATGGTTTAATAATAATTTTTTTTTTAAAACACCACATTTTTGTCGTACTGCACATTGCTACAGCTCCTCTTTTCGCCCTGCTTGTTGAGCTCTCCGTTTGAGCTACAGAGTGAGACATCTCACTTCTGTTAAATTTTTGTTGGGAGTCGCACATGCACAGTTTCTAGGTGAGGACTACTAGCCATTAAGAAGCAGAGAATGAGGGAGTGCCATGCTAGCAGCTAGGCGAGCATTATAACGTGTGTTACAAAGTGACGCACGTTCATCACGGAAGTAAAAGCTGGACTACAATAGAGCTGTTTGGAGCAGTTTGTGAACAGTGTTTTCTCTGCAAGATAATAAGTCCCTTTGGGGTGGACTTTAGGCTTTTTCACTTTGTAAACCTATAACAGGCACAAAAAATATATATAACACAATAAAGAAAAGGGGAAAAGCCAAAAAGCATAATATGAGCACTTTAATGTAACAGCTTGGTATGGCAACCTGAACGCAAAAGACAAAACCAAGCTTTCCAAAATTGTTAAAATAGCAGGGAAGGTGATTGGCAGGCCACAGAAGCAGCTCAATGATCTATCAGACAGTGTGGTACTCAGGAAGGCCAGACAGATATCTGTGGATGCCTCACACCCACTAAACTCTGAGTTTGAGTTGCTCTCGTCTGGCCGTCGATTCAGGGTCCCGAGGGCGAGCCGGAATATTTCTAAGAGCTCTTTTGTTCCCCATTGCCGTAGAGGCACTGGATGCAAAATGACTGCACTACAAAAGAGCAGGTATTTTAAATATGTTCTCTTGTAGGCTGTATCCTACCTTCTTTCCACCAGCTGCTGTTTCTGCTCATTGCACAATTATTGTTTTATGTTTAATGGTGTGTAGTATTAGGGTGCTGTATGTTTAATGTTTGATAATATCCAATGTCATAGTTGTGTTTTAATGTTTTGGAGAAGCCGAAGACAAATTTCCACCAAGGTGGACAATAACCTCTAATACAGTCTAATCTAATCTAATCTTAATTTAGATGGTGAACATGGTAAGCATGTTAGCATGCAAATGTTAGCATTTAGCTTAAAGCACCGCAGTGCTTAAGCGGATACAGCTTCAGAGCTGTTTTCTCTACGGATGTAAAATGTCAGTGGAAAATTGTAAGTCTGCAAAAAAAAAAAATCATTACTGTTGGATGGAGAAGTTGACAACATCAAGAAGATTGGCACTGACCGTTTTAGATAGGCCACTATAGTTTTTTTTTTGCTATCAAACTCCATTGAAAATGTGCGGGATATATGGCATAGTGAACACTCAGACAATTGAACATGTTATCCCCATTGAAAGAAGGAAAATTAAACATAAATTACACATTTTCCCTTTGCATTTACGGTTTTCTGGGTGAAAAAAAAAAAAAAAAAAAGAAACATGTAAGCCTTTTACCTTCAGTGAGCGATTCCCCTACCGACTTGTTAGATAAACCTGGGGACTTCCGTCGAAACCTGAAACACCAAACCAATACTTTAGTATCAACAAAAGAAATGGTGTTAGTATTCGTGCTAAACACATATTTGCTGACAGTGACAGCAATCATCCACGAATTGCATGTGCCCATTTTGGCACATTATCTTGGCAGCTGCTTTAATGGCTTCTCTCATGCAAACGCAGTCAAATTGGTAGTATGGTCAGAAACAGTCCATGTAAATGCAATCCTGTAAATTTGCCTCTTATGGCTGATGGACTGTGGAAGAAGAGTTGACAGCATGTGTTTTAAAAAAAAAAAAAAAATATATATATATATATATATATATATATATATATATATATATTATTCCAGTCTATGAAATGAGTGAAATGATATGCTTAAACCTGGTGAAAAACACTATACATTCACGTGACATCCTGACCTCTGGCACACCTCCGAGGCACTCTTCATGGTATTTCCTGCATTGCTGATGTCATCAGGCTGGAAAGTCATCATGGCCTGCATTTCCAGCACTGTGGCGTAGATAAGAGCATGGTACATACTCTCATTCACTCTATATAGGAAAGACGGAGTGGCAGGATCAACGTTATACACTGGAGGCAAACAGAGGCAATTTTAAGAGCACAGCTACTGTATGACCGGCGCATTTTCCTGCTGAGAAAAGATAAGAGCAAATGTCTGGTTCTCTTTATTCTTCCTATCTCCTCTGCCGTCCCAGGCCGTCTTGTGCATAGTGTTTATTTTGTAGGGTTGCTTTTCGTTGGCTGTTGGAACAGTCACACGTTGGGCGTCAGCTTCAGCAAACACCTCATATCCTGGAGAACTGAAGCCTACGCAAGGCCCACCCTCGTGTCATGGCTGACAGGAAGCAGGCTACTTCACAGGTCACACTACAGTTTCTTCTTCTTCTTAACATCACCCGAGACTAAATTCTTCTGACATCATACTAAAAGATACCACAGTGAATGTGCTAAAACATGTATGCAGTACACAGACTGTCAACAGCTGGTTCAAACCTGTGTGGAGCCAAACATGACTCGGGGATTATTCCGTTACCTTGGCCGCAGCCTCTCTAGGCTCTCATTGAAGTGGTTGTTGAGGAAGAGATCCAAGGCCTCCATGCACTCATCCAGGCACTCTTTCAGAGTCATCTGTGAGGAGCTGCCGCACAAACACAACACGGATCAAAACGTGCACACAGCAAAAGCACTGAGTAGAGGGGAAATCAGCAGCACACTGATAAACATACAGGATCCATGTGTGGTGCAGGTAAGAGGTTCACAGCAAAGAGCAACAACATGCATTTAAGTTTGCCTGAAGTCTTAGTCTTAGTCACTAAACTCATGATGCAGTAAGAGCAGCATCACACAAAAGCAGCATCTGTGTTGTCCTTAATATAAAATGATTATATTATATATTAAATGTCCTATTCCCCACACTCTGCATCAACATCCATCCAGGGCTATACACCTGCCCATTCTATATATTTTGCACATTATGCACTCAATCCATTCAGCCTGTTTTGTCTCATGTTAAACAGCTATGTATATTTTGTTTATTTCATTAATGTTCAATTTCGGTTTGTTTATGTATGCACCAAGCACCAAGGCAAGTGACACCTTGTTAGTGTCACTTAACTTGGAAATATTTGTGACAAAATGAACTAGGTTGGCAGACGACAAGGAAACGAGCATTGTGGTGCAGCAGAGAGTGAATCTATATTATTATTTCCTGTACAGGTTTTCCTTTTTCTTTTTCTTACCATTTCCCAAGATAAATAGAATCCTACCTGCTGATCCAGAAGGAGACAAATACTTAGGGAAAAGACAACTTTTTGCGTGTCACTAAACTTGAAGTTGCCTGTACTCACTTCTCTGCAGCATTTGCGTCTTTCCCATTGGACATGTTCTCTCTCTCTGGCCGGGTGGCGGTCCCCCAACACCTGTCAGGCGCTCAGCAGTACTCAGCAGTAGTTCAGTCAAGATGCATTCACCACTTCAGCAGCACACTGAAACCAACCAGCTGCCAAACTACAGCAGTGACATGGAAGTTGGCGTCGACTTGCCTGTTGGTTAAATTCAAGCAAAGTGCTCCGAGGTAGAGGCATGCGTTCATCTGTACAGGACCCGACAGTTTGAGCGAGCGCAGTAGAGGCGCATCTGACTCCTCCTCTGTTACATCACTGTTACATCACTGCCACGCACACATTAAACAGCGGGCATCACAGGATCAGGTGCGAGCAATAACAAAAGTATTTATACAGCTGATTTTTTTCAAGGAAATGTGATTATATAGCCTATATCTTTTTTGGTATTTGGTAATATTTATTTATATATATTTTTTTTTTTCTACTTTCCTCTTTTCTTACTGTGTATTTAAGTACCTTTAACTTTATTTATGTTATGTCATCATTATGTAAGGTAGTAGGCTAATGTTTATTGAATGGAAATTACTGCCTTATTTTTATATTTTAAGTAGGATGCCGAATTGTTCAAAATTGTTTGTATCACATGATATTTGTGAAAATATGCAAATAAAGTTTAAAAATAAAAGGATCCGGTGCGAGCAGCTACCAGGGTAAATGGTCACCCGGACATAATCAAGTCAGGTGAAATTGAGTATGCTGTACACCGACGTCTTATTGACTTTATTTTCCCCCTCCAATGTATTGTCCAACTTCAAGACTGACCATATTTGCTGGGCCTACATAACATGGCCCACATCTGTGGAACAGGGCAGCGGAGAACGTTGATGTTTTTAAAAGCAAACTACAGACCTACCTTTCTAGCTTCGCTTTGGTTAAATGGGATTTATTTTATTGATCTGTTTTTCTGTTTATTTATTTACTTTTTTATCTAAGTATTTACATTTTATTCAGTTTTTTTATTGATACATTGTCTTATTCTATTTTACTCTCATGTTCTCTTATTTTTATTTCATTATTTTGTATTGTTGTTATATGTTGTTATTCTTCTACCGTTCTCATTTATCTTAAACTGTATCTTACTTTCCTTTACAGTTTTTGCCGATTGCTTACACACTGAAATCAAAAGTATTACACAATTATCAAAACCTTACACTCAAGGAGCAAATCACTGGCCCAGATGTGCACCACTGTAAGCACAATGTCAGCCTCGCACTTTTTGCAAAACAATACACACAGTGATTTCCAAAACACCCAACACACTTGTCTGTTTGCTGAGCTAACAGTGTTATACAGACTACTGTAGTAGCATGAAAACTGGGACATGTTTTGTTGTGATTCTCCATGTTGACATGTTGACTAATTTGGGTATATGGAGAGAAATACATTCTATGTTCCTCAGTCTGCAGCATTGGTCTTGTGTAGTGTTTGGTGAACTTGTATATTTGCACTTTCTCTGAGTACTTCATTCACAGTAGTGAATGAAATGTTTTAGGTTAGCAACAGCAGTGGATAACGGGTTCAAACTGAATTAGGTCATATGAAATGTGTGTGTTTCAAATGGTAACAAAATATGGTTTAGCAAAATATGGGAAAAAACTTTTTTTATTAACTTTTTTGAAATACATTAAATTATCTAAAAGAATCAAGTTGTGTTGTTTTTTTCTGTGTACTCTCTTGCTCCACCCTCCACTGCAGTTGGATGTGGTAATGCACCTTTAAGCTGGTTTGCAAACCGCCACTAACTCTAAAGAAGAAGAATAAGCAGAAGGAAAAAGAAGTCCTGCAAAACTACTCTGTTCAGTTTTTGTATGAACACCCATGAACCGTTCCCATCCCGGTGGAATACGAGTTTAGGGAGTCCCAACAACAGCAGCAGAGTCCCTTTGTTGTGTTGAGAAAGTGTGGATCTATCCGAGCCTCTGTATGTCTGGATGAACCTGTCTGAATGGACTTCGTTTTGTTTTACTTTTTTCTGAACGTGTTACCTCGGATCTCATCTTTCCGGTAACGTTAGGTTAGCTACAAAGCTATCGAAGTTAGCGTTGCATGCTAGCTGGTTAGCAGCACAGAGCTAGCGTGACTGTTTGGTGGAGAGCAAACTGTGTTTTTGACGGAGTTTGTGTAGAGAAAAAAAATTTCTGTGATTGTGTGAAGATGTCTAAGGTCCAAATGCTGAGAGAGTCGGTGAAGCAGCGACTAACCGCGGCTGCTGAAGAGATATTTGGGCTGTTTGAAAGAACGATAGCAGAGTACGAGGAGGAACGGTGTCGGTCAAAAGAGGAGAACGAGCGACAACGGAAACTTCTGGACGCTGTTTTCACCCCTCAGCTTCGGTTACACAGGACAGGTTTGTTCATTTATAAACACTCTTCTCTCCTCCCTGAGATGAAAAGTAACTGAGCATTTACTTAAATAACGTTACACAGTGTAGGACATTAAAACATATTTCGAGGGCAACTTTTAAAAAACAGAAAATTTGTCGAAAAGTAGTTTTTAAATGTGAAATGAAATGAGCCTAGATTAAAATGCACACAGTAACGTACGCCTAATCACCACCTTCTGCCAAAAAGCATATTTATTAGCACGTGCATTTACAGTATCTCACAAAAGTGAGTACACCCCTCACATTTTAGTAAATATTTCATTATATCTTTTAATGGGACAACGCTGAAGAAATTACACTTTGCTACAATGTAAAGTATTAAGTGTACAGCTTGTATAACAGTGTAAATGTGCTGTCCCCTCAAAATAACTCAACACACAGCCATTAATGTCTAAACTGCTGGCAACAAAAGTGAGTACACCCCTATGTTAAATTCCCATAGAGGCAGGTAGAGTTTTATTTTTAAAGGCCAGTTATTTCATGGATCCAGGATACTATGCATCCTGATAAAGTTCCCTCGGCCTTTGGAATTAAAATAGCCCCACATCATCACATACCCTTCACCATAACTGTACATTTCATTTTATAAATACTTATTACATATAAAAGAACATCTAATCTGTACCTTTTTTAATATTTTTTTGTCTAACAAGGATAACAAGCATTCATTCTTTGAAAAGTACACAACAGGTGTCAATGATGCACATTTCATTCTGAAGGAAAGCCTTTCACTCTCACATTAGACAGTTCTGTGAGACAGCAGGGGAAGATGGTTTGCATTAAAAGTCAAAAGAATCCCCTAAACCTAGTAAAACATCCATTAGACATCATTTTTAATCTCAGTCCTTGGATGCAGAATGCAGCAGATCAACAAAATGAACAGCTATTAAATGAAAGTTTTTGATCTGTGATGTGAATGCAGCAGATCAACAAAATGAACAGCTATTAAATGAAAGTTTTTGATCTGTGATGTGAATGAACAACATTATTTCTCTGTAACGTCTCTGTCTGTTTCCTGCAGATGTCCAGCAGCTGTCGGTGAGGGAAGAAGAGGTTCCCCCTGAGCAGCGGGAGTGGAGCTCCAGTCTGGACCAGCAGCACCCAGAGCCCCCACACATTAAAGAGGAACAGGAGGAACTCTGGATCAGTCAGAAGAGACAGCAGCTTCAAGGGCTGGAGGAGGCTGATATCACCAAGTTCTCATTCACTACTGTCCCTGTGAAGAGTGAAGATGATGAAAAGAAACCTCGGCCCTCACAGCTTCATCAAAGACAAACTGAACTGATGGAAACAGAAGCTGATGGAGAGGACTGTGGAGGACCAGAACCAGCCAAGAACTCAGATCCAGATATAGATTTACATATAAATACTGAAGACCAGACTGGAGACTCTTCAGAACCTGAGACTGATGACAGTAATGAGTGGAAAGAGACCGGAGAAGCTCAGTCATGTTCAAACTCTTTGGAAAATGATGATGATGATGATTTTGTCAGTGATTCGAGCTGTAGTACTGATGAGAAAACATTAAGCTGCTCTGATTGTGGGAAAAGATTTGAATGCAAGGCATGGCTGAAGCAACACATGAGAACTCATACCGGAGAAAAACCTTTCACCTGCTCAGTTTGTAAGAAATCTTTTGCAAAGAGTGGAAATTTACAGGCACACATGAGAACCCACACAGGAGAGAAACGATTAAGCTGCTCCGTGTGTCAGAAGAAGTTTAGCCACAACACGCATCTAAAGAACCACATGAGAGCTCATACAGGAGAGAAACCTTTCAGCTGCTCAGTTTGTAAGATATCTTTTACACGGAAAGATAGTTTACAGAAACACATGAGAACCCACACAGGAGAGAAGCCCTTCCCCTGCTCAGTTTGTAAAAAATTGTTTGCACAGAGTTATACTTTACAGGTACACATGAGAATCCACACGGGAGAAAAACCTTTCAGCTGCTCAGTTTGTAAGGAACTTTTTGCACACAAAATAAATTTACATGTACACATGAGAACCCACACAGGAGAGAAACCGTTTGAGGACTGTGGAGGACCAGAACCAGCCAGGAAATCAGATCCACATAGACATCCAGAACCAGAAAACTGATGACAAGACTGGAGACTCTTCTGAACCTGAGACTGATAGACAGTGATTATTGTCTGTGAATGACAATCGTTACTGGCTAAGTGCGGTTAAAGACTTAAACAAAAGATGAACTAGGCAGTCACATGTCAGATATCAGAACTATGTTTTTGACAGCAGCGGAAGTAAAACAGCTGGTTCAGATGAAAGTTTCAGCTGTGATAAAACTCTGGATTAAAAGAAGGTAGAAACAGTTCTGGACATGATTGATATGAGAACACATTACAGAAAAAGCAGTCCTCTCTCCTCAAGAGCCAAGCCAGGTTCCTGAGTCTTGCTTGCTACCTGCTGGTTAAAGAAAGGGAAGGGGGTTAGCCCCGGAGAAAGCAACAACTTCAGCCGGTGGGCCGACTTTAAGGTGGACCAGCTATTCTCATTTTAGTGACAAGCCAATCCTTCAAGTTTTGCTTTAATGATCTTTCACCACCAACAAGGCTACAAGCTGAAAGCAGCGGACCAAAACTAACACTGCTAGAGTCTAGTGTTTTTCATGGTGGCCCTGTAACTTGTTGAGAGGAAACCAATAAGGTAAATGTATAGGCTTTTCCAAATGTGCATATTCATAATCAACTAGCAATTAATCAGTAATTGCTTTGTGCAACTAAGCAGCTCCTTCAAAACCAAGGAAGAGGTCAGTATGTACTGTAGAGTCACATCTCTGTTAAAGTGGTGGTTCAGAGTAATTTCAACCTAAGGGTACTTTGCACCATTAACCTCGAGCCAAACAACCCCCCAGAAGCTTTTTTCACCTGGGTCGAACATTGGGAGAGTTAGCGTTATCAGCTGAATAGCTTAGCGCAGGGGCTAATGGATCCAGGTTTGTGTCTCGTAAATGACCCCACTAATAATGCCCGAAATGATACCAAACTTCTACACTAGTACAAATAGGTTATGTACTCAAACGATGGATTGGAAAGTTTGTAAGTACACCAGAAGTTTATGTAAATAACACTTGTTGGCTTCTGCTCTCTGCTGTTGCTACTGCTACTGTTACCGGCAGTAAGAGTGCTTAGGGACGTCTACAAATTACAACACCGAAAAGAATTACAACAAAAATATTTATAAATTAAACTTTTTTTTTTTTAAGTAAGTGCTGTAGTATAACTAGCAGGAGACAAGTTATAATTGAGGTAAGTTTGGAGACATTACCTTATTTAATCATTAAATTAATAAATATTTTTGTTTTATCTCTATCAAAGGACCCTAGGGTGAAATTACTCCGAACCATCACTTTAACATTAACAGTCATTTGACAGTAAAGTCACTTGGGGGCGCTGTTGTCCTATTTGTATAAAACACAATGATGGTAAAGGGCCTTGCATTGGTTCATCCATTCCTATAATTTTTTTTTTAAATGTAGGATATTGCTTTCTCAATCTCTGTCTCTATATATAGGCTATATATTTCAAAAACACCTTCATCCTCACCGGTTCCTTCTGTCAGGTATGCAGTACTGTGGTATGGAAGACAGAACGTGACTTAAGTAACTGAACTACACTTGAACTGTTTTTATCATTACCACTCAGCTAATTAATTTACATAACACTTTTACAGTCGATAAACACAGTACTGGGACATTCACATCAGGAGAAGTTGGAGAAAAGAGTTTTAGTTTTAGAACTTATCACTAGTCATGTTTCCATCAACTTATTTTGAAGTATCGCATTTTGAAGTATCACATTAGAAAATGTTGATGGAAACGGCAAAATTAGAAGACGTCCTCAAATTCGCAAAAGGTTTTTACGCTTGCTTGAGGTGGTTTTTGCCTTTTTTCGAAATAGAGTTAATGCACAAAATGGGAGATGGAAACAGCTTTGCCGAATAAGTCGTGACGTAGCGAACATGTAACAATAGCCGCTTTCCGACTGGAGGGATTTTTGCAGTTCCTAGAACATAACCTTACTAGAACCCTTTTTTTTTCTCCTGTTCCGACTGGACCAATTTGGGGATTATTAAATTCCTCTGACAACAGTTCCTGTAACTCTTTGACCTCCTACTTCAGGGCAGGGTCTTTCCCTTTCCGCATAGTGGTGGTTAGATGGCTGTGTTTATAATAACAAAAGGTCAGTTCCTATGGCCACTTGGCCAGTGTGAATGCAAATGAGAAAACCGGTTTTGGGGAAGAGTAGTTAGTAGAACTGTTTAGTAGTGGACTGTTCCTATAACTACGTTCCTGTAACTACTTGGTTGGAAAGAGGCTTATAATATACTGATTATAGTTCCAGGGGAAGGATCGGGATATGGGTCCCATCCAGTGCGCCGTACACTTGTGGCACAAGGCGCGTGGTGGAGTTGCGGTGCGCTCTAGCCTATGCCTCAGCCACGTCGGGTAAATTGACGAATTGGTTCAACAGCTTGAACTGTATGGCCCTGCACACCTACACAGCGGTGAACGGTTGTCTGGATGACACCAAAGGTCTCTGCCACAACCCTGTATTCAAGTTAGTCTTTTGGTCTTAATCTAATCAACAGACGGCCCCCAGACAGAGTGACAACAGAAGTTCTTCCCATAATGTGAACACAGAGCCTCCTCCTGCTAAGTGACAGACATTATGTAATTAGAGTAGCCTAGAAATCTAGACGCACCCTAGCTGCAGCAACTTTATTTTGCAGCCAGGAGGGTCTAGGCACTGTCCGTTGACTTGTGAGCTGGAAAAACCAAACTCTGGTCAGGCCAATCACATCGTGTATAGAGTCGGACCACGGAGGTCTTTTAGACCGGTTCCGTAAATAAGAGGCTTTTATTTCGCCGTTGACGGATCGTTTGTTTAAATATCACAACACATGTCCATCATAGGATTAACGGGAACCTGTGTTAACTGTCTTTTTGGAGTTAAACTCAACAAACACACACACACACAGCGCAGCAGGCAGAGGAGAGATATACCATAGACTGTATATTAATAGTCTATGAGATATACCCGTTTCTTTTCGGGAGACTTGTTTAAATTATGCCATAGGCTATAGCCTACATAATATTTTGTATTTAGTTCCTATTTTTGGTGTATTTGTTTTCTGATTTATTAGAAGTTGAGTTTCAGTCTGTGTGATAAATAAAAACTGCAACCCCTCTCCACACCGACTACGCCTCGATATCCTGTCCATAAATATTACAAACAGGATTGGTGACAAAGCGCAGCCCTGGCGGAGGCCAACCCTCACCTGAAACGAGTCCGACTTACCGCCGAGAACCCGGACACAGCTCTCGCTTTGGTCGTACAGAGATTGGATGGCCCTGAGTAGAGACCCCCTCACCCCATACTCCCGCAGCACCTCCCACAGTATCTCCCGGGGGACCCGGTCATACGCCTTCTCCAGATCCACAAAACACATGTAAGCCGGTTGGGCATACTCCCAGGCTCCCTCCAGGATCCTTGCGAGAGTAAAGATCTGGTCCGTTGTTCCACGACCAGGACGGAATCCGCATTGTTCCTCCCCAACCCGAGGTTCGACTATCGGCCGAACCCTCCTTTCCAGCACCTTGGAGTAGACTTTACCGGGGAGGCTGAGAAGTGTGATACCCCTGTAATTTGCACACACTCTCTGGTCTCCCTTTTTGAAAAGGGGAACCACCACCCCGGTCTGCCACTCCTTAGGCACCGTCCCAGACTTCCACGCAATGTTGAAGAGGTGTGTCAACCAGGACAACCCCTCCACACCCAGAGCCTTAAGCATTTCTGGACGGATCGCGTTCCACTCTTTTGAATAAGTAAAGGGTGTTTGAACTAAACCATAAATAATAAAATTAAAGCTCAATTAGTTTTATTTTTCAATATTATTGCAATAGTTGTAGCATTATGAGGTTTTCTTGTCCGGAGATTGTTTTAATACAAAGTGGTTATATTGTTGTGGTTTTTATATCTAGCTGTTATTTTGGAGCCTTGCAGGTAGCCTCTGTGCTGGGGGTGTTGAGCAATAACAGGAAGAACGCATCGTCTCAAACTGTTAACAGCGTTTTCTGTGCTTGGGAACTTGCGAGTTTATTCTTCCAAGAACAACCAGCAAGAAAGTTCTCCCCAAGAACACAAGTCTGTACTTTTCATTCTTGGTATTGAGAAACGCCCTACGTCTTGATGTGGGTCTGGCTTGTCAGGCTATAATTAGAGCACAATAAGCTACAGATGGCAGGATGACGATTGGGATGCAATTTTCCTGCCTAACTCAGCTGCAGCGTACATTGTGAATACATCAAAACATAAAAAGTACATTGATATCTTTAGATCAGCATTGTTTTAACTTTTTAAAACTCAACATTAGCAATAGAACAACAAGCCTATAATGTACCATTAATTAAATCACAACAGTGTAAATTACAATTACACTGAATTATATTTTCATCACACACACTCTCACACACACACACACACACACACACACACACACACACACACACACACACTTAAAAGGGGCCAAGGACAAACCTCACGTAGAGTCACACACAAACTTCCCAGATCTGAATGCCTGCCAAAGCATAGCTTTAAACCAAACTTTGTATGTTTACTTATTACTTGGCTTGGTGGAGTTATAATACCTAGGGTTAGATCTGAAATAAGGCTTCACTCAACAAAGTATTTTAATAATTTTTATTCTCTGTGCATAGAATGTTCACTTAAGTCTAAGAAAATGAACAGTGTTTTGGGAGAGCAGCATCCTTATCTAGATTTTTACAAGGCTGAAAGCGAAGGCGGGAGGGGAGGAGAATAGTCCCTTTCCATAAACTCAAGACAGAAACTGTGAAATGTTAGCAATAGAACAACAAACCTATAATTTACCACTAATTCAATTAATTAAACCACAAAAAAATGTAAATTACAATTACACTGTCAAAGCCAGTGGTTCTCAACCTTTATTTATTTATTTAAAAATTACTTTTTGGGCATTTTTAGGCCTTTATTGACAGGACAGCTGAAGACTTGAACGGGGAAATGCAGCAAAGGGCTGCAGGTCAGAGTCAAACCCGGGCCCGCTGCGTTGAGGAGTAAACCTCTATATATGGGCGCCTGCAACTGAGCTATCCGGGCACCCCGGTTCTCAACCTTTTTATGTGCCAGCGCCTCCCCTATCCATTATCCAGGTCCCTAACCGCCCCCCATCAAATAAGATGTAGGCTAATTGCCCCGAATA
Organism: Perca flavescens; assembly: GCF_004354835.1. NCBI lineage: Eukaryota > Metazoa > Chordata > Actinopteri > Perciformes > Percidae > Perca > Perca flavescens. The sequence goes on along the minus strand of NC_041345.1, from coordinate 23,816,325 downwards.
TTAATGATTACGCCCTAATATTAGGCCTATTATTGTTGTTACTATTGTTATCAAAAATCATATCATTGAATGACAAACAACATATGTATTTGTTTCCCAGGTATCAAAAGATCCATGTGAATATTGTTACCGTCTGGCTCAAGGCAACAAAAGGGAGCAACACATAGAATAACCAAAAAGTAGTTTATTTAACTAAAAATACTAATAACACAAATTAACTAAACCTAAATGCAATAGTGGGGTGTGTAAATGTAGAAGACATCAGTCGTGTTTGCCATGTGTGGATGAGTGAATGAATGGTGTTATGTGTGTTGTAAGGTGTACAAACCAAACAAAGAACACAATGGCAGATGGATGCAGTACTGAGACCAGCTGAGAGAGAGTAAGTCTAGTATATAACAGCTTTGAGACTCCCAGGAGAGCAGTCTCTTTTAGCCTTCTGTACCAGATGGCCAGGTACAGACGACCCTCCCAGCTCCACAGCTTTACAGGTGTTTAAAAAAAACAAAACTATTTGACATTCAATTTAAATAAGCTAACAGCAGCCAATCAGAACGACTAGATATGTAACATTCAAACTTTAATTAGGTATTACAGACACTAACAGTAGCCAATCAAAAACAGCAAGCAATTTAACATTCAAATTAACCATTCAAATCTAAATCTATAATCGAATTGTTCCAACGGAAACCAAGCTGGCACTTATCAAGGGGTAAAAGCAGAAGGATTAACTTCCGAATGGAAATACGTTTAGGCTACAACCTCTGAAAGTTAGTGAGAGTCCTTTTTTGATGCTTAGAAGAGTCTAGGTTTGCTATCGCCTGTCTTGCGAGTAAATAGAAAAAAACGCGCTGCGTTTTGAGGAGGCGTGAGAACCCCGTACAGTAAACAGTTACATCACTGCCTCTATCGCTTCAACAAAAATGTTTTAAAACACCAAACACAAGCCCTGAACTGCCCGGGAGTTTGTGAAACAGCCAAATGTTTGCCAAACAACAAAGCACAGTCGATATCTCTCGCTCGTCTCTTTTCTTTCTCCGTGAAATGAAGCTGCAGTAGGAAACGTTGTGTTCTATAAAAGATCTGACGAAAAACTGTTACTGTAATAGATATATTTTTTTTCCCATTTTTTTTTTTATCTGAACGCAGCTTCACGCCGAAGTACGGAGCTCATTTAAGATGATGCTCTGACGTCCCGTTTCCGTGAAGGCAGCACGGAGCTGTGCCAAACAAAGCTGACAGAAGACCAATCAACAATTATGGATTTTAATTTATGGAGATAAAAGGGAAGAAAACACAATCAAATATGTTACGTCATAGCTTTCTAACTTTACCGTAGTCTGGAGGACGGTAGGCTACCGCCCACACACATCACAAGATTAATGAGGACTATTGTTGAATGCTCCTTCGCTGCAGGCTACATTGAGACAGCGCCGCCCACCACGCGCTTTGGAGGGGTCTTAACAAAGAGCTAGTCCGAATTACTGTTCGGTAGAGAGCGTATGGCGAAGAGTGTTTTTCCAAGAGTTTGTGTCGAAAAAAGTGTCTGTCTGACGGAGTTTCTGTGATTGTGTGAAGATGTCTAAGGCCCAAATGCTGAGAGAGTCGGTGAAGCAGCGACTAACCGCGGCTGCTGAAGAGATATTTGGGCTGTTTGAAAGAACGATAGCAGAGTACGAGGAGGAACGGTGTCGGTCAAAAGAGGAGAACGAGCGACAACGGAAACTTCTGGACTCTGTTTTCACCCCTCAGCTTCGGTTACAAAGGACAGGTTTGTTCATTTATAAACACTCTTCTCTCCTCCCTGCGAGCATTTACTCGACTATTACAATAAAATTAGTCTATTCTTAATCTAAGATAAGAATATTGGCCTATATAGGCTGTTGAAATCTTGGGGTCAATTTGCCCATCGTTCGTGTTTTTTAGTCCCATTCTGAGACCGGCAGGTAATGCACCGAAAGATGACTCGTCAGAAACTGTGACCGCAGAGGGCGCTGCTGCTGCTGTACGTAGTCTGGCCATGCTGAATACATTACATCCACGGGTGCCATGTTTATATCTACGTAAATTTGAGATTTGCTCTGTCAACCAGGCTACAATGTTACAATGTCAATGTTTCACCTATTAATTGTAGGGCTGTGCTCGATTGAAGAAATGCGACACCATGCAACAGTCGTGTCGCAAAAGTGGATCTGTACCGTTAGTCGACTAACACTCATTCAATTGTATCGACTAAACGATTAGTTGATTTAATCGACCGATCTGTAAATCTGAGTTTCCCTGAAAAGAGTCATGCAAAAGCACCACTTTAATTCTTGTGTTTACCAGAGATGTGCTCGTACGTTTCTTGGAAATAAGTCATTCAGCATGAAAAAAGCATAAAACACGACTAATCGACTAAAGAAATCTAAGTTGACTAAGACCAAAATGACAGATTAGTTGACTAATCGACTAAAAGGGAGCAGCACTAATTAATTGACAGATGGAACAGAGACCTGTCTGTTTGAATGTACCATCTATTTGTAATCCTGGCAACAATATTACATGTTTAACTTATTTATAAAGCTGAGGTAAGGGTAAGGAGCGCAAATCTGATTTATTCTTATTGTGATATTATGATTAAGTGTTTGGCTGTTAATTGGCTTTTATAGAAGTTTGTCATTTATTTGCTTAGATTTTTGTTTTGTGGCTGCCTATTAAAATAGGCTACAATAAAACATGGTGACCTCTGAGGTACTGGCTCTGTGATGACTCCAAATGAGAAAACGTGTCCAGATTAGTTTGAAGGGATGACATAACTACCCCAAACAATATTTTGAAGTTTAAATCCTTTATTAAGCAGTCACAGTGGGGTCACATATTCTTACAACTTACCCAATGTGCTGATCCATTAAATATTTAGTGCATTTAAGTCAAAACAAATCAAAACAAGGCTTGGAAATCTGCATTGCCATTCATATGGATACTGCTAGTCTAACAACCGATGCCATATTGACTTCGGATTTCAGTAACCAACTACTGACACGGCTGAGTGAACAGTTTGCAGCTGTTTGATGCTCCGTGATCTATTGACATTCAATAAGAATAGTTTTGAGCTGTGATGTGAATGAACAAAAACAATTCTCTGTCTGTTTCTTGCAGATGTCCATCAGCTGTCGGCGAGTGAGGAAATTAAAGAGAAACAGGGGACAAGGGGGCTTCAAGGGCTGGAGGAGGCTGACATCACCAAGTTCCCATTACATTTACAACAAGATACCGAAGAGCAGGCTGGAGACTCTTCTGAACCTGAGATGGATCACAGCGGTGAGTGTAAGGAGACCGGAGAAGCTCAGTCAGGTCTAAACTCCTTGAAAAAGGATGACGTTCCTGTCAGTGATTCAAGATGTAGTACTGGTGAGAAACAATTCAGCTGCTCCAAGTGTAGAAAAAGATTTGGCTTCAAGTCAAATCTGAAGAGACACATGAGAACCCACAGAGTAAGGAAACCTTTGAAGGACTGTAAAGGACAAGAACCAGCCAGGAAGTTGGATCCAGATAGACATCCAGAACCACATACTGACCAGGCTGGAGACTCTTCTGAACCTGAGACTGATGACAGTGAGGATCAGGAGGAGACCAGAGAAGCTCAGTCGGCTTTAAAGTCTCTGAAAAAGGACGACGTTCCTGTCAGTGATACCAGATGTAGTACTGGTGAGGAACAATTTAGCTGCTCTAAATGTACCAAAAGATATGGCAGCAAGAGATCTCTGAAGAGACACATGAGAACCCACACAGGAGAGAGACCTTTCAGCTGCAGTGTTAGTGACCAAAGATCCACTAGGCTCCAGCAGCTCAGAAACCATCAGCTTGTCGGTTGTCAGCCCTCACAGCTTCATCAGAGACCAACTGAACAGATGGAAACAGAAGCTGATGGAGAGGACTGTGGAGGACCAGAACCAGCCAGGAAATCAGATCCAGATAGACATCCAGAACCAGAAACTGATGACAAGACTGGAGACTCTTCTGAACCTGAGACTGATGACAGTGAGGATCAGGAGGAGACCAGAGAAGCTCATTCAGCTTTAAAGTCTTTGGAAAACGACGACGTTCCTGTCAGTGATACCAGATGTAGTACTGGTGATGAACAATTTAGCTGCTCTAAGTGTGCCAAAAGATATGGCAGCAAGAGCTCTCTGAAGAGACACATGAGAACACACTCAGGATTGAAATATGTCCGTTGCTCAGTTTGTAAGAAAGGTTTTCTGCGGGAAAGCCATTTGCAGAGACACATGATAACCCACACAGGAGAGAAAGCTTTCAGCTGCTCAGTTTGTAAGAAAGCTTTTGGATATAAAGCTACTTTACAGAAACACATGACAACCCACACAGGAGAGAAAAGATTCAGCTGCTCAGTTTGTAAGAAATGTTTTGCATGGAGTTGTAGTTTAAAGAGGCACCTGAGAACTCACAAAGGAAAGAAAAGACTCGGGTGAAATGTTTAAGACCAAAGATCCACTTGGCTCCATCAGCAACAAACGGAACAGATGGAAGCAGAAGCTGATGGAGAAATCTGATCCACATAGACATCCAGAACCAGAAACTGATGACAAGACTGGAGACTCTTCTGAACCTGAGACTGATAGACCGTGAGGATTGAAAGGACACTTTGAATAACACGTATTACTGGCTGAGCGTGGAAAAGACTTCAACAAAAGATTCACCAGGCAGTCACATGTCAGATATCAGAACTATGTTTTTGACAGCAGTACAACTACTGGTTCAGATGAAAGTTTCTGCGGTGATCAAACTCTGGATTAAGAGAACACATTACAGAAAGCAGTCCTCTCTCCTCAAGACCCAAGCCAGAGTTCCTTTTTTTTTTTTTTTAAAGATTTTTTTTCCCGGGGCATTTTAGGCCTTTAATTCCACAGGACAGATGAAAACATGAAAGTGGAGAGAGAGAGGGGGAACGACATGCAGCAAAGGGCTGCAGGTCAGAGCCGAACCTGCGGCCTCCGCGTCAAGGAGTACACCCCCATATACAGAGTGTGCGCCTGCTCCCCCAACTGAGCTAACCCGGCCACCCAAGCCAGGTTCCTGTGTCTCGCTTGCTACCTGCTGGTTAAAAAAAAAAAAAAAAAGGGAAGGGGGTTAGCCCCAGAGATAGCAACAACTTCAGCTCAGGCTCACTAACTTAAGGTGGGGTGGCTTTAAGGTGGACCAGCTATTAGTGACAAGCCTTTCCTCCAAGTTTTTCATCCGTGATCTCTCCCTCACCAACAAGCCTACAAGTTATAAAAGTGTCCCAAAACTATATGGTCCCCATACGGACCAAAGTATGGTGGTGGACTGGTAGCTGGAGAGGTGCCAGTTCACCTCCTGGGCACTGCCAAGGTGCTCTTGAGCAAGGTACTGACTCCTCAGGGCGCCTTTCCTGACTATTGACTATTATTGTATTTCTTCTTGTGCATCACTTTGTATCATTGTTTAGAAAATGAAATGTCTTACTGGATGTAGCAGGTGTAAACAGTAAAAGTCTGCGTGGAAATGTCTGTCCTTTTGACAGGTTACAGCAACCTGGCCTTTTGCACCCCAAAACATGAATGAGTCCTGAAGAAAAAGTAATTTGCTGAGTCATTCAGCAGAAGCAACAATAGATATTAAAGACATGATAAGCCTAGGGCTTTTACCTATCCCTTATTGAACGGGTCGAGCGTTATATTGACATTTGTTTTTTTGTTTATACATTTTATATCCAGTATTTCTTCTAATCATTCGGGGGAAAAAAATTATTCATTGATGTCTGTGAGGCAATCAAGTTGTTCAGATTTCTTTTCAGGAAGATTTTATTATTTATAATTTGGGGCTGTTTTTACAGGAACATCTAAAAACGTGTCATTCTTAACCACCATGACGCTTTCAGTGTCTCTAATACAGGTTTTCAATACATGTCAAGTTCAGTTGTAGAATTTAAATAACCTTCCTTAATGACATCTCTTTTTTTTATAATCTTAGGGACTCATTTTTTATGTTAACTCTACAAGATGCTGTGCTGTACAAATTTAAGGGGAACTTGTACTTTGAGTCTTTTCTTTTCATGCCACTTTCTACTTCTACTCCACTACATTTCAGAGAGAAATATTGTACTTTGTACTCCACTGTGTTAACTTGACAGCTTTAGTTCCTAGTTACTTTACACATTAAGATTTTTGCACACAAAACACATTTTACACAGTTCATGAAATACCATGTTTTATTGTTGTTTTGCTGGTTAGACCATTAAACACAGAACGGTTTTGATCGTGTTCAGTTTTTTACATGTGAGGTTTTTTTCCTGCATGGAGTACTTTTACTTTTAATACTTTAAGTACATTTCCTGATGCTACTTACATACTTTACATACTTACAGTAACATTTTCAATGCAGGACTTTGACTTGTAACAGAGTATTTTTAAAGTGTGGTATTAGTACTTTTACTTAAGTAAAGGACTTAAATACTTCTTCCACCACTGCTATTCACAATAGTTGTCTTGGACAGGGCAGCATCAATGGTCAGCCAGTTGATCATAGCCTACCTAGGGACGGAGATACATCTGTCTTCTCACAGCACGCAGACTCTGCATAAGGAAGCCCAGCAGCATTTAGACCTGTTGAGGAAACTTGTGTCAAACTAGTGTCAGCAAGGACATTTTAACTGTGGTATACCGGTCACTCAATGAATGACAACGCTGAAGTTGGCTTCCGATTTGTAGCTTTGAATCGGCAGTTAAGGGGAAATTTAAGGGAAACTTAAAGCTAAAGTTAGCTTCCGATTCACAGCGTCTGATTTAGCAGGGAAACATAACTTACATTGCTGAGTGACTGATCCTTTTTTGAACCTGACTGCACTGAAAGCGTGTTAGTCATTAAGGTAAATTATTAATTATGTCTAAAACACACTTTTAGATTTGTGAAAGCTTTATTGTCTTTATAAGAATGCAATAAAAGGGAGATTTCACAGTTTTTTTTCACATGTAGACCATATTAGCCCAGGTACAGATCCAAAACCACTAGACATGTCAAAATTTAAAATTATAAATAGTGGTTTTGGATCTGGACCTGGTCCAATGTGGTCTACGTATGCCCAGAAGTTTTCTTTGGACTAGGGTGGCACCTAAATCATGGTTGCAGCTCACCGTAACCACCATCACCATAACTCTTGTTATGATTTGATACTATAAATAAAATTGAATTGAATATGAAAAGAAAAACTGTGCAATACCCCTTTATTGCACATCCTCCACCCAAACAGAACTTTACACCCGTCCAGTACATTTAGATTGAAAAGCCAAATCATTGTTTAAAGTCACGACCATTGACATATGGGTGGATGACGTGACATGGCAGTTTTGCTGTCTTCAGTGTCAACATGTATGAATAAAAAATATATTTGCCAAAAACCTTCTCAATATTGTGCAGAACATTATACTTTATGTGAACATACTCAACATTAAAACAGATCATCACTCATTTTTTCAGAATTTTCAACCAAACATAAAACTCATATGGTGTGACTGTCCGGCACTTATTTCTCAAAGTGAGAACTTGAATAAAACTAAGAAAAATAAATTCTCAAAGAAATACAGAAAATTAACACAGATGTCTACTTTTGAGCCTACTCGTTTCAAATTACAAGCATAATGTTTTGAGTCAGTTCTAATCAAAAAGATTTTGTCACAGAAATCAAAATCATATGGTGTGACACTATTTTGGGATATTTGAACGGGTTGTACAGTACTATCAGTGTATTTCTACTGTACAATCTGAGGTGAGTTATCATTTTTATATTTACAATAAATCAGATCTTGTTGGCACTCTGACAAAAGTCCCACTTCCAGATGTCTTTTGGTGTGACACATTTTTCATAAAAATGCAAAAGACATTTTATTATTTTGTCATAATTACATGTAAATCTATTCTGCTTTGTTATAGCTAGCATGTTTTTAGTATGCTAATGTGTAGCTACAAGACTCAAGGTTGTGCCAGAGCCTGTCTATGGAGAGCCTGTTCACTCCCTATCTCACTCCCTATTAGCCCTATTGTACCAACCCGGAATTTTCCCGAGAGTGGAAGTTCTCCCCTTATTAGACATTCTCTGGTTGTGCTAAGTGCTGAAAACATCATATGGTGTGACATGTCTGCCTGTCACGCCATATGATTTGATTGTCACACCATATGATATGAATTGTGATTTCCTGCAGATATAACAATAAATAACAAAGTCCAATGTATGTTTTGTCCTTTTAAACATGTATTTGGGTCCATCATCACAAAAGCTAACAGCTGTAATTATCCAATCAAAAAAAAAAAAAGATTTCTAGTTTATCAGACAGACACAGCAGACCCCCTTCACAGAAACATCCAGCTTACCCACTAGAGAGCCCTAAGCCCAGTCAGTATAAACCCTACATACTTGTAAATTGGGCAAACCCAATTTGATGGAGTAGAAGCTAGTTATTGCAATTACTGCAGACAATCGTGTCACTGACATATAAATCTCTCCTTTTGAAGCTCTTCTACTCAGGTGCTATATGCATGTGCCTAATCAAGTACATTTAGATTGAAAAGCCACTATAATCATTGTTTAAAGTCACGACCATTGACATAAAAAAGGTCACAACAGTACACACTCCGGTACAGTAGGTGGCGGCTACAGAAGGAGAAGGTTAACTCACCATCAGCGGAACCGGATGTCACTCTTTGAGCAGTAGTAGCCTAACGTGAGCTAGTAGAAACAGCTCGGTTTGTTGTGTTTTCTGTTTCTATAATCGCAACAGGAACGTTACTGATCCATCAGAGCCTCTGTATGTCTGGAAACCCGGATCACTTTGCGCTGTTCACCTTCTTTCCCCTGAATGTTTTACTTCGGAATCATCTAGCTAGCTATTAAGTTAGCTTAGCATGCTAAGTGACTGTTTTGTGTAGACAAAAACAGTTTGTGTGATTGTGTGAAGATGTCTAAGGTCCAAATTCTGAGAGCGTTGGTGAAGCAGCGACTAACCGCGGCTGCTGAAGAGATATTTGGGCTGTTTGAAAGAACGATAGCAGAGTACGAGGAGGAACGGTGTCGGTCAAAAGAGGAGAACGAGCGACAACGGAAACTTCTGGACGCTGGTGTGTTCATTTATAAACTCTCCTGCCTTAGATGGAAACAAACTGAGCGCATTTACTAAAACTAAAGTAGGCCTAGTCACTGTAACGTTACTCAGATTCAACTTTGAGGTAAATTTACTGTACTGAACGTTAGGTACATTTGTAATGGTTTTGAATACACCTGTGCTTTTCCTACTATGACATGTCAACACGTCTGCCGTGAAAAAGGTCTATTAGCCCCACCTTTAGCAGCTTCAACATTAAAGTGATAAACATAAATTATAATCAGTGGTTGAAGAAGTACATCTACTGTCTTACATATCTATTTCAGGATGTCCCCAATTAATGAAATTGTAAGAATGCACGTCGAAGTGGCGTAAAGTGTGTAAGTATAGAGTGTATAAATCGATCCATCAGGGGGTAAACTGACCATCTGACATTTTAAGACCCATTAACAATAAAAAATGATTATTCAATATTCTATTCATCAATGTCTAAGTGGGTAAAGGCAAATAATAGAAAAGCTAGAACAGTAGTAATAAAGTAGTAGTAAGTTCAGAAAATGACATTACTGACATGCAGCCTCTAAAACCAGTAAAAGACCACTTGTGTCGTATCACATTATTACGATATCCAAAAATTTTAAGACGATATCTTTGTGGTGTGACCGATACCTCTTATCTTTTCAGAAGAATTGAAATAAAATGGTTTATGATTGATCGTTTAGGCCTCATCATTTGTATAATTGTTTTATTCATATTAAATGTTTCTTTCAGTGATTTTAACTAATGATAATGTAGTTAAAAAAAAAACATTTTAAATTTTGGGGACGGTCCACATTGATTTTTAGGATGGCTTAGATTGTGTTTTTTCTCCTCTACCTGTTTAAAGTTGGTCAGTGTGTTGGTGATAATAGGACCATAGGCTAACATACACTTTTTTTGTGAAGGCAAGCTCTTGCAGCCTTAGACTTCCAGTGAGGTTTTGCTCTATTTCTCTCCACGGAACTGTAGATGAGGGGTCCATCCACACTCTAAGGGCCCGTAGCTGAAAGGCTCTATGGTACACTTTAAGGTTAGGGAGGGCCAGGCCTCCCATGTTTGTGGTACGTCGCAGGGTAGAGTATTTTAGCCTAGGTTGTTTATTATTGCAAAAATACTGCAGAATTACGGTTTCAAGTTTCTTCCAGAAATGTATTGGTGGGGGTAAGGGGACCATTGTACTTAAGAAATTCACACAAGGAACTATGTTCATTTTAACAACAGCAATCCTGGACCGTAGCGATGCCGTCAGTCAATACAGAGTTTTTGAGCATGATGTGAATGAACAACATTTCTCTGTCTGTTTCCTGCAGATGTCCAGCAGCTGTCGGTGAGGGAAGAAGAGGTTCCCCCTGAGCAGCGGGAGTGGAGCTCCAGTCTGGACCAGCAGCACCCAGAGCCCCCACACATTAAAGAGGAACAGGAGGAACTCTGGATCAGTCAGGAGAGAGAGCAGCTTCAAGGGCTGGAGGAGGCTGATATCACCAAGTTCTCATTCACTCCTGTCCCTGTTAAGAGTGAAGATGATGAAGAGAAACCTCAGCCCTCACAGCTTCATCAAAGACAGGACTGTGGAGGACCAGAACCAGCCAAGAATTCAGATCCAGAGATAGATTTACATATAAATACTGAAGACCAGACTGGAGACTCTTCTGAACCTGAGACTGATGACAGTAATGAGTGGAAAGAGACCGGAGAAGCTCAGCCAGGTTTAAACTCTTTAGAAAAGAAAGCTGTTCATGCCTGTGACTCGAGATGCAGTAGGCCTGCTTGTCAGAAACCATTTAGCTGCTCTGAGTGTGGGAGAAGATTTGGTCGCAAGTCCCATCTGAAGGCTCACATGATGATCCACACAGGAGAGAGACCTTTCAGCTGCTCAGTTTGTGGTAAAAGATTTGGTCGCAAGACACATCTGAAGGGTCACATGCACTCTCATACAGGACATAAACCTTTCAGCTGCTCAGTTTGTAATAAATATTTTGCACGGAATGATTATTTGCAGTCACACATGACAACCCACACAGGAGAGAAAAGATTCAGCTGCTCAGTTTGTAAGAAATCTTTTGCCCAGAGTAGTAGTTTAAAAAGCCACATGAGACGCCACACAGGAGAGAGACCTTTCAGCTGCAGAGTTTGTGACCAAAGATTCACTTGGCTTTATCAGCTCAGAAACCATCAGCGTGTCGGTTGTCAGTCCTCACAGCTTCATCAGAGACAAACCGAACAGATGGAAACAGAAGCTGATGGAGAGGACTGGAGACTCTTCTGAACCTGGAGGACTGTGGAGTACCAGAACCAGCCAGGAAATCAGATCCACATAGACATCCAGAACCAGAAACTGACTGGAGACTGGAGACTCTTCTGAATCTGAGACTGATAGACAGTGAGGATCAGACGGAGACCACCTCAGTCAGGTTTAAACACCCAACAAATAATGAAATCCCAGTGCCAGACACTTATTACTGACAAAAAGTAGTTGAGCTACTCTGAGTGGGGAAGGAGATTTGTCCTCAGAAATCTGAAGAGATACAAGGCTATAGGCCTACTGTCCACGCAGGGGACAGCATGCAGTCACATGTCCAAGAGTGACTTCCAAAGCAGGTGATGACACTACGAGAGAGAGAGAGAGAGAGAGAGAGAGAGAGAGAGAGAGAGAGAGAGAGAGGCTGCAGCTGCTCAGTGTTTAGTGCGGTCAATAGGCTATAATACATCCATGGTTTCGTGTTATCTAAAAGATAAGACCATCTGACATTTTAAGACCCATTAACAATAAAAAATGATTATTCAATCTTCTATTCATCAAGGTTGTAGGGGAATCTGAATGATTGCTCCCCCTTGCAGTTCCTCCAGCCTTTAGAGGGTGATGTCGTTTCTACAACTCATCACTCAGTATTAATCTTTGTTAGTAGTGTCACGTTAGCAAAGAAAGTTAAAGCTACATCATTATGATGAAACAGTACGTGTGATTTTGATGTTCATTTGAGTTCATTTGTACTTAGACAGAGAGGACCATTACAATGTTTAGTCAGGTTCCCAAACGTTATCAATTATCCCCGCTTTGCAAGAATCCTTGTTTGTGGTATGACCGATACCTCTTATCTTTTCAGAAGAATTGAAATAAAAAGGTTTATGATTGATCGTTTAGGCCTCATCATTTAATCATGTTAAATGTCTCTGAGTGATTTTAACTAATGATAATGTAGTAAAAACAGATTTTTAATTTTGGGACGGTCCACCATGAGTTTTAGGACAGCTTGGATTGTATTTTTTCCCCTGGATCCACTCAAATGACCACCTATGGGTCATGGGGACTTACTAATTTGAAAATCGGCTTCACTGGTGTCACAACCTGGCTCAAGGGCCATGACAAACGATGGAACGAGGCATTGTAAATGATCAAAAGTGATTCATTTAACGAAAGAATCAACTAAACATATCTTTTGTAATGTGCAAGGTGTGTCTCTGTAACTTAAATTAACCCAAAACGAGATGTGGCAGGCGGGATGATCAGGCCATGGTTGAGGTCTGGATTGCAGTGAAGAGAAACCCATGTAGTCTGTGACCAGGTGGAGCTTTATCCCCACTAGCTCAGAGCTCCCAGGTGCACCAGATCTGCCATCAACTCAAGACAAAGATGGTTAAGACCAGAGAGGTATCACTGTGAGAGTGGCCCCACCGAATCACACAGGGGTCCGTCACACTGGATGTTGTGAGGAGACCTGACACGGCTGAGTGAACAGTGTGATGCTCAGTGACCTGTAGAACTTCTGTTAAGGAATTATGATTCCTCGAGTTTTATTGTTTAGTCTGTTAGTTTTATTGTTAGCTATTGTTTAATGGTCTCTCGCTGTTCTTTGAGCTGTGACATTGAGATGCAGTCAGAGGCCCATGTAGAGATTTGGCTTACTGTGACGGGTGCAGGTACATTCCTGGGCTCTAGGCGTGGGACCGTGTCCACTGTGAAAACATACAGTATATGACAGTCATTGGTGAAGAAGACCGTAAGTCTGAATGATCATTAAAGGAAAAGCTGAACATATGAAATTGTGTGGAGACATGCAAAAGCTTGTCATTGGTTACTGGCCGTGGTTTGTAAAGAAGTCGTTTTCATTGGTTTAGAAAAATATTCATTTGGCTGCTTTCCAATGAGCATAGACTTGTTGTTTTGTGACAAGGATAGATTTACCAAGCTCAATCTTTTAAGAATGAACATTAGTCTGGGAAAACTCTGGATTTTCTACCGCACAAGAGGCGTGATCAACGCTCTGGTTCAAATTACTCTGTACGCAATTGGATAGTCCTTCAACCAATCAGACCAACGATCCGGGTGACGTACTTTGCAGAGCGACGCGAAAACTCCAGGCAGGAAACATGTCAACAAACGTTGGTTTGTAGCGTTGATAAGCGGTTTGCAGAGGCAGCAATGGCATCGAGCGATTTTTGCAGGTTGTGCAAAACAAACATGAGAGTGAATGGTATGTACAGCCACTCGAGCGATTTGTTTGCTAAACTAAAGAAGCCATTGAGCATCGTCGAGAGGTTAAAGGGAATTGGAGTGACAGTCGTGCGAGAGACTGGTAAATCAGATAGAGTGTGCAATCGGTGTGTAACAATCATATCGCACTTGGAACACGACCTGCCCCATTACAGGAGATGGGAAGAAGAGAACGGGGGAGCGACATCTTCATCCACCGGTAGCACTAGTGCCGATGAGAGAGAACGGGAGCCTACTCCCACTAAAACTCCGAGGGATGTAAACAAATGGTGCCCTAACCCTTTGAGTCCTGGTGGAGCCACTAGGCCTACTTCACGGAGGGGCAGAACAGAGGTAAGTCTATTTTGAGCCACTCCAACTTGCTACATAGGCCTAAAATATTTTTTAACGAGTTATAACAAAAAATGTCATCATAGCACTCTGTTAACATGTCAGGATATCACCGTGGTTTACGTATTGTTGTATCATGCATCATGTTATACAAGTTGTATGCCGTGTAGTCCCCTCTGACTTTAGATCTGTGAGTGAAGTTGGTCATGCCACCGCAACTAGTTGTCATTACAAGTCAGTTTTAGGGAACCACCTTACACAATGTCCATCCCACTTAAAAAACAAAAACAAATGCTGATACTAATGTTGAAACATATATTTCAGGTCATCATTAATTATCCGTCTCGAAAGGTTTCCAAGGTTTGTGAACCAGAAGATGGTCTGATAATTAACCACATCAATAAAAAGAATTGGAAAGGAGCTGCCAAGAGAATCGTGGCACACAAGGAGCTTTTGGAACACTTAAAACCATGCATCCTTCAGCTGATTAAGCGTGAATGCACACTACTCTGCAGCCCAAAGGAGGGGTTCATGCTTTGGAGGTCCTCACCTGGGGACCTGGCCTGTTTCTCATTTTCTGCATTAGAGGCAGATCTCCATCGCCTCTCTCCATTCTTGCTGTCTGTGTTCAACACGGTTACCAACCACTCACGCCTCACCACCTGTGCTGCAGCTGCCATCGCCATCAGAGGCAGACAGTCCCATTTGTCTGCATTTTCCCACTATTTGAATATCATCCTTTCATATGGTGGGTCAAAGAAGGCAGTGTTTAACAGGCTGTCCAAAATGTCAATCACCACCTCTCACAAATGTGCAATAGGAAAACAAAAAGAATTAGCAAACACATGTGCGACTCGTCAACTCCAGTTAAAGCAGCAAAATGAACACTTCCCGCACATTGGAACAGTAGCGGGCGTTACTCAGACTCAACCAGAGGACACAGCTGATACTGAGATGGCACCAAACAACATCTTCAGCAGCCTGGAAGACCTTCACTTCTCAGGTGAGGAAAAAAAACACACACTCAAAATCTTATCCTCATATCCTGTCAACTATATGTAAAGAGAGACCTTCAGATGGCATGACACTCGCCCAACTATTTTTAATGTCCGGCAATATATAATTAACGGCGCCATGTTCAGGCCCTTCTCCTTGACATCCCTAACTATCCAGTCCAGACAGTGCAGGGAATCAGTGGCGACTTGTCTCGGGCCAAGTCTGCTGTTGGTCCTGTTGGGGCTCACAGTGATGGTAGTCGCAGAGTCCAAATGCAACTGTTTCTTCGCCATTGCTCTTGATTGCAAATCAGCTGACGTTGTCAATGCCAACACAGGTGTACCTAAAACACATAAATGAAACCCAGCAATGGGAGTGTCTAAATGTTAGGCCCATGTTGAAAAGGACATGAAATGTAATTGTTTGGTTTTTCTGTCCACCATGTTGCCTACAACAACAGATAAACGGCTTGAAAAAGACACGACTGACAAGGCAACAATGCCAGATTCTATTTTAGGAAAATAATCAGTTGGAATGTTTTAAAGCAGAGTGTTATGAAGTGGCTACTAGGCTGATTTTGACTAAGGGCACAGGTAAAGGAGGGGGAGGCTTAGGGTTGACGAGTGGTTATAGGAGTAATGGTGGGGGAGGTTATCAAGGGAGAGAGGGAGGGTTGATGAGTGGTTATAGGAGTAAAGGCTGATTTATGCTTCTGCGTCGAATCGACGGCGTATCCCCGCAGACCCCTCTGCGTCGCCACGAACCCGTCTCCCGTAGCTCGACCTGCATCTCCAAAAATGTGTAACTTTCAGTGGAGGCGACGCAGACCGCAAGGACTGTGATTGGTCTACTTCGTTCTGGCTGTGTGTTGATAGTCGGTGTTTCAAGCAGCCTACTGTGGGGAGTAGCAACACGCTAGTTCACTGACATCAGCTTTGCAAATAAACTCAGACAGATTTTGGTTACAATGACGGGGTTATCTGTTTGTAAAGTGTCTATATGTCAGTAATGTTTTGAAATTAGCACTTCGCCAGCAAACAGTACTTTGTGGGCAGTTGTGCTAAAGTTCACTTGCAAACATAACAAACTGGCTCTCTCTCTTTGGACATGGACAGGACAACTAGTATTGTTTTAAATACTGGTTTGATGATAGACCTAAGTTCCCCCAGCCTGGCAAAGCTCTCTCTGAATGCCGTCTGTCCTTTTGCAGCCGTTCCCCTGGTTGAGATATATCGGAGCACAATATATATATATATATATATATATATATATATATATATATATATATATATATATATATATATATATATATATATATATACACGTTTTTCACGTTCTTTGGGAGCTGCCTGGGAAAACTGAACTGATAAGACTGAACTGACTTTTTTCCTTTAAAAGTGCTCATATTATGCTAATTTTCAGGTTCATAATTGTATTTAGAGGTTATATCAGAATAAGTTTACATGGTTTAATTTTCAAAAAACACCATATATTTGTCATACTGCACAGTGCTGCAGCTCCTCTTTTCACCCTGTGTGTTGAGCTCTCTGTTTTAGCTACAGAGTGAGACATCTCACTTCTGTTCCATCTTTGTTGGGAGTCGCACATGCGCAGTAGGTAGGTAAGGACTACTAGCCAGTCAGAAGCGCAGAGTGCCACGCTAGCAGCTAGCCGAGCATAACATATCTTTATGGAAGTAAAGGCCGAACTATAATAGAGCTGTTTGGAGCGGTTTGTGAACAATGTTTTCTGTTGGAGATGGTAAGTCCCTTTGGGGTGGACTTTGGGCTTTTTCAATTTCTAAACCTATAATGTGCACACAAATTATCCCGTATATAACACAATAAGGGAAAGCAGTGATGTGAGTTAACAACAACACCATTTCTCTCCGTTTCCTGCAGATGTCCAGCAGCTGTCGGTGAGGGAAGAAGAGGTTCCCCCTGAGCAGCGGGAGTGGAGCTCCAGTCTGGACCAGCAGCACCCAGAGCCCCCACACATTAAAGAGGAACAGGAGGAACTCTGGATCAGTCAGGAGAGAGAGCAGCTTCAAGGGCTGGAGGAGGCTGATATCACCAAGTTCTCATTCACTCCTGTCCTTGTGAAGAGTGAAGATGATGAAGAGAAACCTCAGCCCTCACAGCTTCATCAAAGACAAACTGAACAGATGGAAACAGAAGCTGATGGAGAGGACTGTGGAGGACCAGAACCAGCCAAGAACTCAGATCCAGAGATAGATTTACATATAAATACTGAAGACCAGACTGGAGACTCTTCTGAACCTGAGACTGATGACAGTAATGAGTGGAAAGAGACCGGAGAAGCTCAGCCAGGTTCAAACTCTTTAGAAAAGAAAGCTGTTCATGCCTGTGATTCGAGATGCAGTAGGCCTGCTTGTCAGAAACCATTTAGCTGCTCTGAGTGTGGGAGAAGATTTGGCTGCAAGTCCCATCTGAAGGCTCACATGATGATCCACACAGGAGAGAAACCTTTCCTCTGCTCACTTTGTAATACATCTTTTGCACAGAGTTGGGGTTTAAAGAGCCACATTTTAACCCACACAGGAGGGAAAAGATTTAGCTGCTCAGTTTGTAAGATATCTTTTGGATATAGAGCTACTTTACAGCAACACATGAGACGCCACACAGGAGAGAAAAGATTCAGCTGCAGCGTTTGTGACCAAAGATTCACTTGGCTTTATCAGCTCAGAAACCATCAGCGTGTCCGTTGTTGTGAGTGAATTGAGAACGGGAGCCCTGTTAACTGCGTACCCTTCTCACTCATGGTAGTAACTTCATGACAACAATTAATAACTCACAACTAACTGTCTTTGACAGGATAATTCACCATAGCACATAGGTGATGGCGCTGTGGATATGACACGTGCCTTTGGTGTGGGAGATCCTGGTTTGATTCCCACTGCGATACATCAACCAATGTGTCGGTTGGGCAAGACATTTAACCCCTAGTTTCTCCAGAGGTGTGCAACCTCTGATATGTAGCAACTGTAAGTCACTTTGGACAAAAGTGTCCGCTAAATGACAATGTAATCTAACAATTTCTAACACTAATAATTTTACATTTACAAATTTACACCGCCGGACGGGATGCTGGGTAACATTATAGCTGCCAGCTAGCCAGGTAGCATGACAGTCTGTTAAAGGTGCTCTAAGTGATGTGACGCGTTTTTTAGGCTACAACATTTTTTGTCACATACAGCAAACATCTCCTCACTATGCGCTAGCTGCCTGTCCCCTGAACACACTGTAAAAAACACGCGGTCTCTGTAGACAGCCCAGGCTCCACAAACGGCAACATAAACAAAATGCGCCAACCTGCCCCACGAAACATAACAAACATTGTTCCAGCCAATAACCGACAAGAAGGAGCTGGTTGAGCCATCACTGCAGCAGCGTTAGCATGTAGGCTACTTCCACAATGCGTATTCATGACTCAACCAGCTCCTTTTTGTCGGTTATTGGCTGGAACACTGTTTGTTATGGTTCGTGGTGCAGGTTGGCGCAGTTTGTTTTTGTTGGCGTTTTTGTTGGCTAAAGAACGCGTCACATCACTTAGAGCACCTTTAAGCTGGGAGAGGCTCCGGTGTCTACCGCACATTCAAGAACAGAGAAGAAAGTTAGAGGATGAAGAAAGACCAGAGATACACCAGAACAACGTATGCTCAAGAGAGGAGCTGTCTCTTGTTCCGAAGTTTTTTGTTTCAAAAAAATCTGACATGATTTAGCCATTGTTGTTGCCCGTCGCTCTAACATTACTCGGCCGTGCTAACGTTAAAAACATGTCACTTGAAGCATGCAGCGGAGCAACATTATGAACGCAGTAACAATCCACCTACGGTCCCACTACAGAGCGTTGAGAAAGACGGGTTCAGAGCAGTGATTAAAACACTGGATTTAAGATGTCTCACCTCGCTGAAATACGTCCGCCAACCTACTAACATTATTCAAACAGCGAAAGAGGCTGACGGCGGAGCTACGTTCAGTCGCCAACTTTTCTACCACAACCTAACTTACCTGTGGCCAAGGTAGTGTTTATACAACTATCTTACTATTATTTTGTTTTGAAAGGGTAACAATGTTAATGTTTTTTGTATTTGTATTCATTTGATTTAAGTTTATTTTACTACTTTGCAGTTTGCACAATAAATATAGTTTAGACTATGTACTTGTTTCATGGATTCTCCTTCATATAACCTTATTGTATAATGTGGAGCCAAACAAACCCTTTAGTAATCCAAGCTTTAAGTAAACATGACATTGACATTGTTTTTTTGTTATATTCTATGTACTCCTGACAGTAGAATAAACCATTATAAACCTATATAAAGGCCCAGTCAAGCAAAAGAAAAAGAATATAGGGAAATCACCAGAATCTTTAAAAAAAATACCGTGATACAATTTTTTTCTATACTGCCCAGCATTATCTATTAGACTGATGGGACCAAAAATCTAGGCTACAGAAATTGTGGGTTTCTGTTCTCTAAAGGATTTTCAATGCCATGGCTCAATATTAAAATTTTGACAATGTGGATGAGGTTGTTATAGTTCGATGACCACCTGTATTTATTCGACCCAGAGTACAGGCTATGGAAGAAGTATATGAGAGAGAGGGAGAGGGAGAGAGGCTGCTCAGTGTTTTGTGCAGTCAATAGGCTATAATACATACATGGTTTTGGGAGCACTACCAATATCCTGAGTATAGGTGGTCATCTGACTAACGAACTCATCCACATTATCAAAATCATTTGAATATTGAGATATGGCACTGACAGTCTTTTAGATAACCGGAGCGTTTCATTTCTGTAGCCTACCCCGAAACAACAGACTGCCAGAACGCCTTCTTCTGACTTTTAGTGGACAAAAAACAAGGCTGCACAATTGCCCCATTAGGTTACATTGCAGCTTGGTTCGCTATGGCTCATCACTGCAATCTCACTCAATAGTGGTGCAAATTCAAAGATTTTTGGTCACATCAGTCTATTAGACACTACTGCATGGGGAAATGGGGTCCAGGTTGAAAAAAAAAACAAACATTAGTTACCCTTTAAGAGTTCTGGACATGTTTTGGGGCATATTTACACATTAAAAGTAAAAGTAAATATCATCCCCTACACTGCCCCTTTTTCTTTTCCAATTTATATATATTCATGAATGTTTATAGCAAGTTGTATTTGAATTATTACTGTATTGACCCAAATATAAGACGGGGTTGTTTTTTTCCCCCTATGAAGATATCTGAAAAATCGAGGTTGTACTACATTCGGGCTCTAGACTTTTAGACAGCAATATACATCCGCAACAACAGGTGGCGCCAGATAGCTGTAAACTGAATGTGCTTCTCATGACCAGAGCGTCAATCCAAACGATCCAAACTCCAGACAGAGCGAGGAAGCCTGAAAGATGCTGAGACCTTAATACATCCATGGCTGAGACACGGTGAGAGCCCCAAACAAGGTGGCTCAAACGTAGGCCACGTTAGTAAACAAATGAGAATAAGTTTTAATGCTACCTTAAAGATGATGGTGATAGACGCAGCAGAGTCCTTAAACAACTGCCAGTGCCAAGTAGCCAAGAAAAATGGTGTCACATAATGTAATAATACGCAGTGGTGGGCCGTGTATTTTACACCTGGGCCTTCAGTACTAATACCACAGCCTGGTACAACGGCCTCACCATCAAGCTACAAACAACACTTGCACGAATAATAAATCAGGCCAGCAAGATAATTGGCTCCACCCAAACAGAACTTTACACCCGTCCAGTATATTAGATTGAAAAGCCACTATAATCATTGTTTAAAGTCATGACAGTACACACTCCTGTAGGCGATATTTTTTTCCCACGCCAAGACCCGCCCTTAAATAGCATTCACACACTACTATTGGCCAGGCGTGGCCATTGGGATTCGTAATTTTGCCTCCGGTAGGTGGCATTGACATATGTACGTAGGTGGCTACTCACCATCAGCGGAACCGGATGTTACTCTTTGAGCAGTAGTAGCCTAACGTGAGCTAGTAGAAACAGCTCGGTTTGTTGTGTTTTCTGTTTCTATAATCGCAACAGGAACGTTACTGATCCATCAGAGCCTCTGTATGTCTGGAAACCCGGATCACTTTGCGCTGTTCACCTTCTTTCCCCTGAATGTTTTACTTCGGAATCATCTAGCTAGCTATTAAGTTAGCTTAGCATGCTAAGTGACTGTTTGGTGGAGAGGTGTTTTGACCGAGTTTGTGTGGACAAAAACAGTTTGTGTGATTGTGTGAAGATGTCTAAGGTCCAAATTCTGAGAGCGTTGGTGAAGCAGCGACTAACCGCGGCTGCTGAAGAGATATTTGGGCTGTTTGAAAGAACGATAGCAGAGTACGAGGAGGAACGGTGTCGGTCAAAAGAGGAGAACGAGCGACAACGGAAACGTCTGGACGCTGGTGTGTTCATTTATAAACTCTCCTGCCTTAGATGGAAACAAACTGAGCGCATTTACTAAAACTAAAGTAGGCCTAGTCACTGTCACTTTACTCAGATTCAACTTTGAGGTAATTCTACTGTACCGAACGTTACATTTGCCTGCCAGCTTTAGTTGGGCTACTATACACTTTCAGCAGGCACACACATATTGAGGTTAATTCCTCGACGCAGAAGGTCCAGGGTTGGAGTCCGACCTTTGGCGGTTGCCTGCATGTCTTATTCTCTCTCTCTCTCTCTCTCTCTCTCTCTCTCTCTCTCTCCCCTTTCATGTGTGATCTGTACTATCATTAAAGGCGGAAATGCCCATAAAAATAATCTTATAAAATAAATACCCAGCCATATACAGGTACTTAACTTTCCTCCAGCCTTTAGAGGGTGAGGTAGTTTCTACAACTCATCACTCAGTGGGAAACATGCATCATGAACTGAGTATTAATCTTTGTTAGTAGTGTCACTTTAGCAAAGAAAGTTAAAGCTACATCATTATGATGTCCAAAGGGACTTACCATCTCCAACAGAAAACACTGTTCACAAACTGCTCCAAACAGCTCTATTGTAGTCCAGCCTTTACTTCCATGACAAACGTGTCAGTAACACGTTATAATGCTCGCCTAGCTGCTAGCATGGCACTCCCTCATACTCTGCAACTGACTAGCTAACAGTACTTACTAAACATGTGCAACTCCCAACAAAGATGGAACAGAAGTGAGATGCCTCACCCTGTAGCTAAAACAGATAGCTCAACACACAGGGTGAAAAGAGGAGCTGCAGCAATGTGCAGTACGACTAAAATATGGTGTTTTCTGATAATCAAACCACTATTCTGGTATCTCCTCTAAATACAATTATGAACCTGAAAATGAGCATAATATGAACACTTTAATCATGTAAAAGGTCTCTGAGTGATTTTAACTAATGATAATGTAGTAGAAAAACAGATTTTAAATTTTGGGATGGTCCACATTTATTTTTAGGACAGCTTAGAATGTGTTTTTTTCCCTGGATTCACTCACATGACCACCTATGGGTCCTGGGGACTTACTACTTTGAAAATCAGCTTCACTGGATGTTATTAGGAGATCTGACATGGCTGGGTGAACAGGGTGATGCTCAGTGATCTGTAGAACTTCTGTTAAGGAATTATGATTCCTCGAGTTTTATTAATTATCATTTGTACATTTTTCGGTATGCACTGTGTTTAAAATGGTCTCTCGCTGTTCTTTGAGCTGTGACATTGAGATGCAGTCTGAGGCCCATGTAGAGATTTGGCTTACTGTGACGGGTGCAGGTACATTCCTGGGCTCTAGGCGTGGGACCGTGTCCACTGTGAAAACATACAGTATATGACAGTCATTGGTGAAGAAGACCGTAAGTCTGAATGATCATTAAAGGAAAAGCTAAATATATGAAATTGTGTGGAGACATGCAAAAGCTTGTCATTTGTTATTGCCTGTGGTTTGTAAAAAAGTCGTTTTCATTGGTTTAGAAAAATATTAATTTGGCTGCAATATTCACCTTTAACCATCTCTGTGTTTCCCTGTGCTTTGGGTTCGATAATTTGAGTATCTCTGGAGAGTTCAGAGAATCTCTAGAATAGTTCAATATAGAGTTTTTGAGCAGTGATGTGAATGAACAACAACATTTCTCTGTCTGTTTCCTGCAGATGTCCAGCAGCTGTCGGTGAGGGAAGAAGAGGTTCCCCCTGAGCAGCGGGAGTGGAGCTCCAGTCTGGACCAGCAGCACCCAGAGCCCCCACACATTAAAGAGGAACAGGAGGAACTCTGGATCAGTCAGGAGAGAGAGCAGCTTCAAGGGCTGGAGGAGGCTGATATCACCAAGTTCTCATTCACTCCTGTCCTTGTGAAGAGTGAAGATGATGAAGAGAAACCTCAGCCCTCACAGCTTCATCAAAGACAAACTGAACTGATGGAAACAGAAGCTGATGGAGAGGACTGTGGAGGACCAGAACCAGCCAAGAACTCAGATCCAGATAGACATCCAGAACCAAAAACTGATGACAAGACTGGAGACTCTTCTGAACCTGAGACTGATGACAGTAATGAGTGGAAAGAGACCAGAGAAGCTCAGCCAGGTTTAAACTCTTTAGAAAAGAAAGCTGTTCATGCCTGTGATTCGAGATGCAGTAGGCCTGCTTGTCAGAAACCATTTAGCTGCTCTGAGTGTGGGAGAAGATTTGGCTGCAAGTCCCATCTGAAGGGTCACATGATGATCCACACAGGAGAGAGACCTTTCAGCTGCTCAGTTTGTGGTAAAAGATTTGGTCGCAAGACACATCTGAAGGGTCACATGATGATCCATACAGGACAGAAACCTTTCAGCTGCTCAGTTTGTAATAAATCTTTTGCACGGACTAATACTTTGCGGTTGCACATGAGAACCCACACAGGAGAGAGACCTTTCAGCTGCAGTGTTTGTGACCAAAGATTCACTTGGCTCCTTCAGCTCAGAAACCATCAGCGTGTCTGTTGTCAGTCCTCACAGCTTCATCAGAGACAAACTGAACAGATGGAAACAGAAGCTGATGGAGGACTGACTCTTCTGAACCTGGAGGAGGACCAGAACCAGCCAGGAAATCAGATCCAGATAGACATCCAGAACCAGAAACTGATGACAAGACTGGAGACCTGAGCCTGATAGGCAGTGAGGATCAGAAGGAGACCACCTCAGTCAGGTTTAAACACTCAACAAAATAAAGAAATCCCAGTGCCAGACACTTATTACTGACAAAAAAGTAGTTGAGCAACTCTGAGTGAGGAAGGAGATTTGTCCTCAGAAATCTGAAGAGATACAAGGCTATAGGCCTACTGTCCACGCAGGGGACAGCATGCAGTCACATGTCCAAGAGTGACTTCCAAAGCAGCGGTGATGAACCTACGAGAGAGAGAGAGAGAGAGAAAGAAAGAAAGAGAGAGAGAGGCTGCAGCTGCTCAGTGTTTAGTGCGGTCAATAGGCTATAATACATCCATGGTTTCGTGTTATCTAAAAGATTTTCAATAAAAACAATGGTTGGTATTGTCTCATGTCTCACAGCCCTGTTGATTAGAGGAGGGAAATCCTGATGTGGTGACACAGCATTGTGTCTGAGGTATATCACTGGACACATCTAGACCACAGATATCTGGCAGCAACAGGTCCCACCCATGAAAAAAAGCTATTCTTTGGGCAGTCAGTTTACCTTTAAGAGTTCTGGACACGTTTGGGGTATATTTACACATTAAAAGGGAATATCATCCCCTACACTGCCCCTTTTTCTTTTCCCATACATATATATTCATGAATGTTTATTGCAAGTTGTATATGAATTATTACTGTATTGACCCAAATATAAGACGGGGTTGTTTTTTTCCCCCTATGAAGATATCTGAAAAATCGAGGTCGTACTACATTCGGGCTCTAGACTTTTAGACAGCAATATACATCCGCAACAACAGGTGGCGCCAGATAGCTGTAAACTGAATGTGCTTCTCATGACCAGAGCGTCAATCCAAACGATCCAAACTCCAGACAGAGCGAGGAAGCCTGAAAGATGCTGAGACCTTAATACATCCATGGCTGAGACACGGTGAGAGCCCCAAACAAGGTGGCTCAAACGTAGGCCACGTTAGTAAACAAATGAGAATAAGTTTTAATGCTACCTTAAAGATGATGGTGATAGACGCAGCAGAGTCCTTAAACAACTGCCAGTGCCAAGTAGCCAAGAAAAATGGTGTCACATAATGTAATAATACGCAGTGGTGGGCCGTGTATTTTACACCTGGGCCTTCAGTACTAATACCACAGCCTGGTACAACGGCCTCACCATCAAGCTACAAACAACACTTGCACGAATAATAAATCAGGCCAGCAAGATAATTGGCTCCACCCAAACAGAACTTTACACCCGTCCAGTATATTAGATTGAAAAGCCACTATAATCATTGTTTAAAGTCATGACAGTACACACTCCTGTAGGCGATATTTTTTTCCCACGCCAAGACCCGCCCTTAAATAGCATTCACACACTACTATTGGCCAGGCGTGGCCATTGGGATTCGTAATTTTGCCTCCGGTAGGTGGCATTGACATATGTACGTAGGTGGCTAACCCATGTGGTGGCTACAGAAGGAGAAGGTTAACTCACCAACAGCGGAACCGGATGTTACTCTTTGAGCAGTAGCAGCCTAACGTGAGCTCAATGCGTGAGCTAGTAGAAACAGCTCGGTTTGTTGTGTTTTCTGTTACTATAATCCCAACAGGAACATTACTGATCCATCAGAGCCTCTGTATGTCTGGAAACCCGGATGACTTTGCGCTGTTCACCTTTTTTTTCCTGAATGTTTTACCTCGGAATCTACCTATAGCTACAAAGCTCTGAAAGTTAGCTTAGCATGCTAAGTGACTGTTTGGTGGAGAGGTGTTTTGACCGAGTTTGTGTGGACAAAAACAGTTTGTGTGATTGTGTGAAGATGTCTAAGGTCCAAATTCTGAGAGCGTTGGTGAAGCAGCGACTAACCGCGGCTGCTGAAGAGATATTTGGGCTGTTTGAAAGAACGATAGCAGAGTACGAGGAGGAACGGTGTCGGTCAAAAGAGGAGAACGAGCGACAACGGAAACTTCTTGACGCTGGTGTGTTCATTTATAAACTCTCCTGCCTTAGATGGAAACAAACGCATTTACTAAAACTAAAGTAGGCCTAGACACTGTCACTTTACTCAGATTCAACTTTGAGGTAATTCTACTTACTAAACCTTACAATTGCCTGCCAGCTTTAGTTGGGCTTCTTTACACTTTCAGATATCTAAAACAAACTGAGCTAGTGGCCGGTTAGCTCAGTAGGCATACATCGCTATATATTGAGGCTAATTCCTCGACGCAGAAGGTCCCGGGTTCGAGTCCGACCTGTGACGGTTTCCTGCATGTCTCTCTCTTTCATGTCTGAGCTGTACTATCATTAAAGGCGGAAATGCCCATACAAATAATCTTTAAAAAACGGTAAGCTAACTAATACATGGTAATGTATTATTATAAATTAAAATACCCAGCCATATACAAGTACTTAAAATTAGCCCCACCTTTAGCAGCTTCAACATTAAAGTGATAAACACATAAATTATAATAATCAGTGGTTGAAGAAGTACATCTACTGTCTTACATATCTATTTCAGGATGTCCCCAATAAATGAAATCGTAAGAATGCATGTTGAAGTAGCGTAAAGTGTAAGTATAGAGTGTATACAGCGATCCATCGGGGTAAACTGACCATCTGACATTTTATGACCCATTAACAATAAAAAATGATTATTCAATCTTCTATTCATCAAGGTTGTAGGGAAATCTGAATGATTGCTCCCCCTTGCAGTTCCTCCAGCTTTAAGAGGGTGAGGTCGTTTCTACAACTCATCACTCAGTATTAATCTTTGTTAGTAGTGTCATGTTAGCAAAGGAAGTTAAAGCTACATCATTATGATGAAACAATGCTTTTTCCTTTTCTTTTATTGTGTTATCTATCTTTTTGTGCACATTTATAGGGTTAGAAATTGAAAAAGCCCAAAGTCCACCCCAAAGGGACTTACCATCTCCAACAGAAAACACTGTTCACAAACTGCTCCAAACAGCTCTATTGTAGTCCAGCCTTTACTTGTGTCACTTTGTAACACGTTATAATGCTTGCTCAGTTGCTGGTGTGTCACTCCCTCATACTCTGCTTCTGATTGGCTAGCAGTGCTTACCTAGCTACTGCGCATGTATGACTCCCAACAAAGATGGTACAGAGTAATCACAGGGGAGTTAAAGTAAAAAAGTCACAAGGTCTTATCAGTTCAGTTTTAACTGTGATTAATTACATAAAACCTTTGCAATATTCACCTTTAACCATCTCTGTGTTTCTCTGTGCTTTGGGTTCGATAATTCGAGTATCTCTGGAGAGTTCAGAGAATCTCTAGAATAGTTCAATATAGAGTTTTTGAGCATGATGTGAATGAACAACATTTCTCTGTCCGTTTCCTGCAGATGTCCAGCAGCTGTCGGTGAGGGAAGAAGAGGTTCCCCCTGAGCAGCGGGAGTGGAGCTCCAGTCTGGACCAGCAGCACCCAGAGCCCCCACACATTAAAGAGGAACAGGAGGAACTCTGGATCAGTCAGGAGAGAGAGCAGCTTCAAGGGCTGGAGGAGGCTGATATCACCAAGTTCTCATTCACTCCTGTCCCTGTGAAGAGTGAAGATGATGAAGAGAAACCTCAGCTCTCACAGCTTCATCAAAGACAAACTGAACTGATGGAAACAGAAGCTGATGGAGAGGACTGTGGAGGACCAGAACCAGCCAAGAACTCAGATCCAGATAGACATCCAGAACCAAAAACTGATGACAAGACTGGAGACTCTTCTGAACCTGAGACTGATGACAGTAATGAGTGGAAAGAGACCAGAGAAGCTCAGCCAGGTTTAAACTCTTTAGAAAAGAAAGCTGTTCATGCCTGTGACTCGAGATGCAGTAGGCCTGCTTGTCAGAAACCATTTAGCTGCTCTGAGTGTGGGAGAAGATTTGGCTGCAAGTCCCATCTGAAGGGTCACATGATGATCCACACAGGAGAGAGACCTTTCAGCTGCTCAGTTTGTGGTAAAAGATTTGGTCGCAAGACACATCTGAAGGGTCACATGCACTCTCATACAGGACATAAACCTTTCAGCTGCTCAGTTTGTAATAAATATTTTGCACGGAATGATTATTTGCGGTCACACATGAGAACCCACACAGGAGAGAGACCTTTCAGCTGCAGTGTTTGTGACCAAAGATTCACTTGGATTCATCAGCTCAGAAACCATCAGCGTGTCTGTTGTCAGTCCTCACAGCTTCATCAGAGACAAACTGAACAGATGGAAACAGAAGCTGATGGAGAGGACTGTGGAGGACCAGAACCAGCCAGGAAATCAGATCCAGATAGACATCCAGAACCAGAAACTGATGACAAGACTGGAGACCTGAGCCTGATAGGCAGTGAGGATCAGACGGAGACCACCTCAGTCAGGTTTAAACACTCAACAAAATAATGAAATCCCAGTGCGAGACACTTATTGCTGACAAAAAAATAGTTGATCTACTCTGAGTGGGGAAGGAGATTTGTCCTCAGAAATCTGAAGAGATACAAGGCTATAGGCCTACTGTCCACACAGGGGACAACGTGCAGTCACATGTCCAAGAGTGACTTCCAAAGCAGCGGCAGTAAAACTGCTGGTTCAGATGAAACTTTCAGCGGTGATGAAACTGTGGAGCAATCACTAGACTGGCGGACATGGACGGACTATCAGCCGCGGCTGGTTCGTGGGACTGAACGAGACTTGCTTCCTCAACGTGAAACTGTGCGGAGTGACATGACGACGCGATCTCAGCGCTGAAGGGGAGGAACCAGAGCGCGGTGCTTTCAACTGCTGCAGACACCACCACCACCACAACAAGAAAAAGCACCGGCCGCGCTGTGCTCAGGAGAATGCCTAGGATGACCATACATGTATACTCAACAAATCATGAAAAACTCTGACAATGAATACAATAAATATATTTTAGTAATATTTCTCGGTTGTCATGCTTTTATTTTCTATCGAAAACTTCGGCCCAATGACAAATAAGAGGTAACCCATGAATGAATATTGTTATTTAAACATTTACTATCTGGTTAAAAGAAGATTTTCATTGGGTCATACTGATCTCAAGACATGAACATAACCATCAGGAGAGATGCAGCCACACACATTTAACACACATCATTTATTTGTATAGATCAGGGGTTCACAATATTTCAATTTCACAAGCATGGTAAATAAGATCAAATTAGATACAATACTTCAAATTGACAACAACACCAACTGTAACGTAAAAACCACATGAATGAAAGACCTGGGCAGCTGCACTCTCCTGCTGATTCATGCCTGTGTAACCAGCAGCGGTTACTTTTACGCACGGTCCACAGAAGCTCTCCATGGTGATTATGAGCCAAGATGAATCCAGAGCTTTATTTCAATTTTTTCAAACAAGAATATTTTACCTTGTCATATTAAGGATGTATTATTGCTATCCCCGAGGATTTCATTTCTCCACCTGTGCAGTAAAGTTCTGGATATTATTCCTCGGTCTTATCCTCGCCTCCTGTCTCTCAGTCTATGGCCACACTGCTCCATCACGGAAGTAGAAAATCCTCAGCGGTTCACAGCGAGTCTCTCTCCGTCCCGGTAAATGGTAACAAGCAGCCCTCGCAGCAAAGGCCGCTCTCATGCCGAGCTGAGAGGCAGCAGTCTGCTGGAGGGACGAAGAAACCTCCGCCTTCCTCTCCTTAGAAACATAACAATCTTCAATTTCAGTGTTAGGATTCAAATGGATTGACTCAGAACTGTGACCGAAATGTTCTTACTACTCCAAAAATGAAATTCTAGAGTCAAATCATATCAGATGTTATCTCAGAACACTTTTCACAAAATGGGGTTCGGGGACCCCAGAAGTCCTTAAAGGGGTCCCAGTGGGTCCACAGCATTAAAGGGAAACATTTTTTCATTCGTGTTTACTATTATTTCACCCATAAGAAACGCAAAAATATTCGGATTAGTTTTCGGATTGGAGGTGTGGCTACAACACCGAAATTTCATCTTATTTAAGGAGACAGATCATTCATGTTAAAGTCAGATCTAACTCAGGATGGAAGGAGTCTGCAGAATAATCACCGGCACACTGCTGCAGACGCTGATGTCTCTCAGGGACTTCATCTCTCGGTTGGATGTACAGCTGCGCCACGAGGAGCCTCACGGGCTGGTTCTTATCATTTCAGGGGCCAGAGAGAGGCTCGCTGTGATATCCGTCACTAGACTGCTCATGCTGATGTTCAACGCCAGAGGAGCAGAGTAGCAGAGTGAACACAGCGCCGTGTGCGCCGCGGCTGGTTCGTGGGACTGAACGAGACTTGCTTCCTCAACGTGAAACTGTGCGGAGTGACATGACGACGCGATCTCAGCGCTGAAGGGGAGGAACCAGAGCGCGGTGCTTTCAACTGCTGCAGACACCATCACCACCACAACAAGAAAAAGCACCGGCCGCGCTGTGCTCAGGAGAATGCCTAGGATGACCATACATGTATACTCAACAAATCATGAAAAACTCTGACAATGAATACAATAAATATTTTAGTAATATTTCTCTTTTGTCATGCTTTTATTTTCTATCGAAAACTTCGGCCCAATGACAAATAAGAGGTAACCCATGAATGAATATTGTCATTTAAACGTTTACTATCTGGTTAAAAGAAGATTTTCATTGGGTCATACTGATCTCAAGACATGGAGAGATGCAGCCACACACATTATTTAACACAGATCATTTATATGTATAGATCAGGGGTTCACAATATTTCAATTTCACAAGCATGGTAAATAAGATCAAATTAGATACACTAATTCAAATTGACAACAAAACCGGGGGACCGGGGACCCCAGAAGTCCTTAAAGGGGTCCCAGGGGGTCCACAGCAAAAAAGGGAAAAACATTTTCATCCAAGTGTTTACTATAATTTCACCCATAATAAATTCTAGTGTCAAATCATATCAGATGTGATCTCAGGACACTTTTCAGAAAGTGGGGTTAGGGGACCCCAAAAGGAGTCCCAGGGGGTCCCCAACAAAAAAAGGGAAACATTTTTTCATTCAAGTGTTTACTATAATTTCATCCATCCATCCATCTTCGTCCGCTTATCCGCTTATGTCGGGTCGCGGGGGGAGCAGCTCCAGCAGGGGACCCCAAACTTCCCTTTCCCGAGCAACATTAACCAGCTCCGACTGGGGGATCCCGAGGCGTTCCCAGGCCAGGTTGGAGATATAATCCCTCCACCTAGTCCTGGGTCTTCCCCGAGGCCTCCTCCCAGCTGGACGTGCCTGGAACACCTCCCTAGGGAGGCGCCCAGGGGGCATCCTTACCAGATGCCCGAACCACCTCAACTGGCTCCTTTCGACGCAGCGAGCAGCGGCTCTACTCCGAGCTCCTCACGGATGAGTGAGCTTCTCACCCTATCTCTAAGGGAGACGCCAGCCACCCTCCTGAGGAAACCCATTTCAGCCGCTTGTACCCTGGATCTCGTTCTTTCGGTCATGACCCAGCCTTCATGGCCATAGGTGAGGGTAGGAACGAAAACTGACCGGTAGATCGAGAGCTTTGCCTTCTGGCTAAGCTCTCTTTTCGTCACAACGGTGCGATAGATTGAATGCAATACCGCACCCGCTGCGCCGATTCTCCGACCAATCTCCCGCTCCATTGTCCCCTCACTCGCAAACACAACCCCAAGGTACTTGAACTCCTTCACTTGGGGTAAGGACTCATTCCCTACCTGGAGAAGGCATTCCATCGGTTTCCTGCTGAGAACCATGGCCTCAGATTTAGAGGTGCTGATCCTCATCCCAACCGCTTCACACTCGGTTGCGAACCCGATCCAGTGAGTGCTGAAGGTCACAGGCCGATGATGCCATCAGGACCACATCATCTGCAAAAAGCAGCGATGATATCCCCAGCCCACCGAACTGCAACCCCTCTCCACCCCGACTACGCCTCGATATCCTGTCCATAAATACTACAAACAGGATTGGTGACAAAGCGCAGCCCTGGCGGAGGCAATCCCTCACCTGAAACGAGTCCGACTTACTGCCGAGAACCCGGACGCAGCTCTCGCTTTGGTTGTACGGAGATTGGATGGCCCTGAGAAGAGACCCTCACCCCATACTCGCGCAGCACCTCCCACAGTATCTCCCAGGGGACCAGGTCATACGCCTTCTCCAGATCCACAAAACACATGTAGACTGGTTGGGCATACTTCCAGGCTCCCTCCAGGATCCTTTGCGAGAGTGAAGAGCTGGTCCGTTGTTCCACGACCAGGACGGAATCCATTGTTCCTCCTCAACCCGAGGTTCGACTATTGGCCGAACCCTCCTTTCCAGCACCTTGGAGTAGACTTTACCAGGGAGGCTGAGAAGTGTGATACCCCTATAATTGGCACACACCCTCTGGTCCCCCTTTTTAAAAAGGGGAACCACCACCCCAGTCTGCCACTCCTTTGGCACCGTCCCAGACTTCCACGCAATGTTGAAAAGGCGTGTCAACCAGGACAGCCCCTCCACACCCAGAGCCTTGAGCATTTCTGGACGGATCTCATCAATCCCGGGGCTTTGCCACTGTGTAGTTGTTTGACTACATCAGTGACTTCCGCCTGGGAAATCGACGACAATCCCCCATTATCCTCCAGCTCTGCCTCTAACATAGAGGGCGTATTAGTCGGATTCAGGAGTTCCTCAAAGTGCTCCTTCCACCGCCCCTATTACCTCCTCAGTTGAGGTCAACAGTGTCCCATCCTTACTGTACACAGCTTGGATGGTTCCCCGCTTCCCCCCTCCTGAGGTGGCGAACAGTTTTCCAGAAGCACTTTGGTGCCGACCGAAAGTCCTTCTCCATGTCTTCTCCAAACTTCTCCCACACCCGCTGCTTTGCCTCTTTTTCACGGCAGAGGCTGCAGCCCTTCGGCCCTTCGGTACCCTGCAACTGCCTCCGGAATCCTCCGGGATAACATATCCCGGAAAGACTCCTTCTTCAGTCGGACGGCTTCCCTGACCACCGTTGTCCACCACGGTGTTCGTGGGGTTACCGCCCCTTGAGGCACCTAAGACCCTAAGACCACAGCTCCTCGCTGCAGCTTCAGCAATGGAAACTTTGAACATTGTCCACTGGGTTCAATGCCCCAGCCTCCACAGGGATGCACGAAAAGCTCCGCCGGAGGTGTGAGTTGAAAGTCTGTTGGACAGGGGCCTCCTCCAGACGTTCCCAATTTACCCGCACTACACGTTTGGGCTTACCAGGTCTGTCCAGAGTCTTCCCCCACCCTCTGACCCAACTCATCACCAGATGGTGATCGGTTGACAGCTCTGCCCCCTCTTCACCCGAGTGTCCAAAACATACGGCCTCAGATCAGATGAAACGATTATGAAATCGATCATTGACCTTCGGCCTAGGGTGCTCTGGTACCAGGTACACTTATGAGCATCCCTATGTTCGAACATGGTGTTCGTTATAGACAATCCATGACTAGCACAGAAGTCCAACAACAAACAACCACTCTGGTTTAGATCAGGGAGGCCGTTCCTCCCAATCACGCCTCTCCAGGTGTCTCCATCATTGCCCACGTGTGCGTTGAAGTCCCCCAGCAGAACAATGGAGTCCCCCACTGGAGCCCCATGCAGGACTCCAGTCAAGGTCTCCAAGAAGGCCGAATACTCCGAACTCCTGTTTGGTGCATATGCACAAACAACAGTCAGAGTTTTCCCCCCCCACAACCCGCAGGCGTAGGGAGGCGACCCTCTCGTCCACCGGGGTAAACTCCAACACAGCGGCGCTCAGCCGGGGGCTTGTGAGTATCCCCACACCCGCCCGGCGCCTCACACCCTGGGCAACTCCGGAGAAGAAAAGAGTCCAACCCCTATCCAGGAGTATGGTTCCAGAACCAAGACTGTGCGTAGAGGTAAGCCCCACCAGATCTAACCGGTAGCGCTCCACCTCCCGCACCAGTTCCGGCTCCTTCCCCCACAGAGAGGTGACGTTCCACGTCCCCAGAGCCAGCGTCTGCTGCCCGGGTCTGGTCCGTCGAGGCCCCTGACCTTCACTGCCACCCATGTGGCATCGCACCCGACCCCAACGGTTCCTCCCACAGGTGGTGGGCCCATGGGATGGAGAGGGAGTTGCCACGTAGCTTGTTCGGGCTGTGCCCGGCCGGGCTCCGTGGCAAACCCGCCACCAGGCGCTTCGCCGACGAGCCCACCGTCTGGGCCTGGCTCCAGACGGGGGCCCCGGGCTTCCTCCGGGCAGGGTCACTCCATCTCTGCTTAGCTTTTTCATTGGGGTTTTTGAACCATTCTTTGTCTGGCCCCTCACCTGAGACCACTTTGCCTTGGGAGACCCTACCAGGAGCACAAAGCTCCAGACAACACAGCCCTCAGGTTCACAGAGACACACAAACCTCTCCACCACGATAAGGTGATGGTTCACGGAGAGGTACTATAATTTCAGCCATAATAAATTCTAGTGTCAAACCTTATCAGATGTTTTCTCAGGACACTTTTCAGAAAGTGGGGTTCAGGGACCACAAAAGTCCTTAAAGAGGTTCCAGGGGGTCCACAGCAAAAAAGGGAAATATTTTTCCATCCAAGTGTTTACTATAATTTCACCCATAATACATCATATCATATCGGATGTGATCTCAGGACACTTTTCAGAAAGTGGGGTTCAGGGACCACAAAAGTCCTTAAAGAGGTCCCAGGGGGTCCACAGCAAAAAAGGGAAATATTTTTTCATCCAAGTGTTTACTATAATTTCACCCATAATACATCATATCATATCGGATGTGATCTCAGGACACTTTTCAGAAAGTGGGGTTAGGGGACCCCAAAAGTCCTTAAAGGGGTCCCAGGGGGTCCACAGCATTAAAGGGAAACATTTTTTCATTCGTGTTTACTATTATTTCACCCATAAGAAACGCAAAAATATTCGGATTAGTTTTCGGATTGGAGGTGTGGCTACAACACCGAAATTTCATCTTATTTAAGGAGACAGATCATTCATGTTAAAGTCAGATCTAACTCAGGATGGAAGGAGTCTGCAGAATAATCACCGGCACACTGCTGCAGACGCTGATGTCTCTCAGGGACTTCATCTCTCGGTTGGATGTACAGCTGCGCCACGAGGAGCCTCACGGGCTGGTTCTTATCATTTCAGGGGCCAGAGAGAGGCTCGCTGTGATATCCGTCACTAGACTGCTCATGCTGATGTTCAACGCCAGAGGAGCAGAGTAGCAGAGTGAACACAGCGCCGTGTGCGCCGCGGCTGGTTCGTGGGACTGAACGAGACTTGCTTCCTCAACGTGAAACTGTGCGGAGTGACATGACGACGCGATCTCAGCGCTGAAGGGGAGGAACCAGAGCGCGGTGCTTTCAACTGCTGCAGACACCACCACCACCACAACAAGAAAAAGCACCGGCCGCGCTGTGCTCAGGAGAATGCCTAGGATGACCATACATGTATACTCAACAAATCATGAACAACTCTGACAATGAATACAATAAATATATTTTAGTAATATTTCTCTGTTGTCATGCTTTTATTTTCTATCGAAAACTTCAGCCCAATGACAAATAAGAAATAACCTATCAATGAATATTGTCATTTAAACGTTTACTATCTGGTTAAAAGAAGATTTTCATTGGGTCATACTGATCTCAAGACATGGAGAGATGCAGCCACACACATTATTTAACACAGATCATTTATTTGTATAGATCAGGGGTTCACAATATTTCAATTTCACAAGCATGGTAAATAAGATCAAATTAGATACACTAATTCAAATTGACAACAAAACCAACTGTAACGTAAAAACCACATGAATGAAAGACCTGGGCAGCTAGACTCTCCTGCTGATTCATGCCTGTGTAACCAGCAGCGGTTACTTTTACGCACGGTCCACAGAAGCTCCCCAAGGGGATTATGAGCCAAGATGAATCCAGAACTTACTTTATTTCAATTTTTTCAAACAAGAATATTTTACCTTGTCATATTAAGGATGTATTATTGCTATCCCCGA
The DNA here is from genome assembly GCF_004354835.1 of Perca flavescens. Taxonomy (NCBI): domain Eukaryota; kingdom Metazoa; phylum Chordata; class Actinopteri; order Perciformes; family Percidae; genus Perca; species Perca flavescens. Next base: position 23,780,224 of record NC_041345.1, on the reverse strand, counting down.
GGATTTCATTTCTCCACCTGCGCAGTAAAGTTCTGGATATTATTCCTCGGTCTTATCCTCGCCTCCTGTCTCTCAGTCTATGGCCACACTGCTCCATCACGGAAGTAGAAAATCCTCAGCGGTTCACAGCGAGTCTCTCTCCGTCCCGGTAAATGGTAACAAGCAGCCCTCGCAGCAAAGGCCGCTCTCATGCCGAGCTGAGAGGCAGCAGTCTGCTGGAGGGACGAAGAAACCTCCGCCTTCCTCTCCTTAGAAACATAACAATCTTCGATTTCAGTGTTAGGATTAAAATGGGTTGACTCAGAACTGTGACTGAAATGTTCTTACTACTCCAAAAATGAAATTCTAGAGTCAAATCATATCAGATGTTATCTCAGAACACTTTTCACAAAATGGGGTTCGGGGACCCCAGAAGTCCTTAAAGGGGTCCCAGTGGGTCCACAGCATTAAAGGGAAACATTTTTTCATTCGTGTTTACTATTATTTCACCCATAAGAAACGCAAAAATATTCGGATTAGTTTTCGGATTGGAGGTGTGGCTACAACACCGAAATTTCATCTTATTTAAGGAGACAGATCATTCATGTTAAAGTCAGATCTAACTCAGGATGGAAGGAGTCTGCAGAATAATCACCGGCACACTGCTGCAGACGCTGATGTCTCTCAGGGACTTCATCTCTCGGTTGGATGTACAGCTGCGCCACGAGGAGCCTCACGGGCTGGTTCTTATCATTTCAGGGGCCAGAGAGAGGCTCGCTGTGATATCCGTCACTAGACTGCTCATGCTGATGTTCAACGCCAGAGGAGCAGAGTAAAAGAGTGAACACAGCGCCGTGTGCGCCGCGGCTGGTTCGTGGGACTGAACGAGACTTGCTTCCTCAACGTGAAACTGTGCGGAGTGACCTGACGACGCGATCTCAGCGCTGAAGGGGAGGAACCAGAGCGCGGTGCTTTCAACTGCTGCAGACACCATCACCACCACAACAAGAAAAAGCACCGGCCGCGCTGTGCTCAGGAGAATGCCTAGGATGACCATACATGTATACTCAACAAATCATGAAAAACTCTGACAATGAATACAATAAATATATTTTAGTAATATTTCTCTTTTGTCATGCTTTTATTTTCTATCGAAAACTTCGGCCCAATGACAAATAAGAGGTAACCCATGAATGAATATTGTCATTTAAACGTTTACTATCTGGTTAAAAGAAGATTTTCATTGGGTCATACTGATCTCAAGACATGGAGAGATGCAGCCACACACATTATTTAACACACATCATTTATTTGTATAGATCAGGGGTTCACAATATTTCAATTTCACAAGCATGGTAAATAAGATCAAATTAGATACACTAATTCAAATTGACAACAAAACCGGGGGACCGGGGACCCCAGAAGTCCTTAAAGGGGTCCCAGGGGGTCCACAGCAAAAAAGGGAAAAACATTTTCATCCAAGTGTTTACTATAATTTCACCCATAATAAATTCTAGTGTCAAATCATATCAGATGTGATCTCAGGACACTTTTCAGAAAGTGGGGTTAGGGGACCCCAAAAGGGGTCCCCAACAAAAAAAGGGAAACATTTTTTCATTCAAGTGTTTACTATAATTTCAGCCATAATAAATTCTAGTGTCAAACCATATCAGATGTTTTCTGAGGACACTTTTCAGAAAGTGGGGTTCAGGGACCACAAAAGTCCTTAAAGAGGTTCCAGGGGGTCCACAGCAAAAAAGGGAAATATTTTTTCATCCAAGTGTTTACTATAATTTCACCCATAATACATCATATCATATCGGATGTGATCTCAGGACACTTTTCAGAAAGTGGGGTTAGGGGACCCCAAAAGTCCTTAAAGGGGTCCCAGGGGGTCCACAGCAAAAAAAGGGAAACATTTTTTCATCCAAGTGTTTACTATAATTTCACCCATAATACATCATATCATATCGGATGTGATCTCAGGACACTTTTCAGAAAGTGGGGTTAGGGGACCCCAAAAGTCCTTAAAGGGGTCCCAGGGGGTCCACAGCAAAAAAAGGGAAACATTTTTTCATCCAAGTGTTTACTATAATTTCACCCATAATAAATTCTAGTGTCAAATCATATCAAATGTGATCTCAGGACACTTTTCAGAAAGTGGGGTTAGGTGACCCCAAAAGGGGTCCCAGGTGGTCCCCAACAAAAAAGGGAAACATTTTTTTCATTCAAGTGTTTACTATAATTTCAGCCATAATACATCATATCATATTGGATGTGATCTCAGGACACTTTTCAGAAAGTGGGGTTAGGGGACCCCAAAAGGGTTTCCAGGGAGTCCCCAGCAAAAAGGGGAAACCTTTTTTCATTCAAGTGTTTACTATAATTTCACCCATAATAAATTCTGATCATATCAGATGTTATCTCAGGACACTTTTCAGAAAGTGGGGTTCAGGGACCCCAAAAGTCCTTAAAGAGGTTCCAGGGCGTCCCCAGCAAGAAAGGGAAACATTTTTTCATTCAAGTGTTTACTATTATTTCACCCATAACAAACGCATAAATATTCGGATTAGTTTTCGGATTGGAGGTGTGGCTACAACACCGAAATTTCATCTTATTTAAGGAGACAGATCATTCATGTTAAAGTCAGATCTAACTCAGGATGGAAGGAGTCTGCAGAATAATCACCGGCACACTGCTGCAGACGCTGATGTCTCTCAGGGACTTCATCTCTCGGTTGGATGTACAGCTGCGCCACGAGGAGCCTCACGGGCTGGTTCTTATCATTTCAGGGGCCAGAGAGAGGCTCGCTGTGATATCCGTCACTAGACTGCTCATGCTGATGTTCAACGCCAGAGGAGCAGAGTAGCAGAGTGAACACAGCGCCGTGTGCGCCGCGGCTGGTTCGTGGGACTGAACGAGACTTGCTTCCTCAACGTGAAACTGTGCGGAGTGACCTGACGACGCGATCTCAGCGCTGAAGGGGAGGAACCAGAGCGCGGTGCTTTCAACTGCTGCAGACACCACCACCACCACAACAAGAAAAAGCACCGGCCGCGCTGTGCTCAGGAGAATGCCTAGGATGACCATACATGTATACTCAACAAATCATGAAAAACTCTGACAATGAATACAATAAATATATTTTAGTAATATTTCTCGGTAGTCATGCTTTTATTTTCTATCGAAAACTTCGGCCCAATGACAAATAAGAGGTAACCCATGAATGAATATTGTTATTTAAACATTTACTCTCTGGTTAAAAGAAGATTTTCATTGGGTCATACTGATCTCAAGACATGAACATAACCATCAGGAGAGATGCAGCCACACACATTTATAACACACATTATTTATTTGTATAGATCAGGGGTTCACAATATTTTTATTTCACAAGCATGGTAAATAAGATCAAATTAGATACAATACTTCAAATTGACAACAAAACCAACTGTAACGTAAAAACCACATGAATGAAAGACCTGGGCAGCTGCACTCTCCTGCTGATTCATGCCTGTGTAACCAGCAGCGGTTACTTTTACGCACGGTCCACAGAAGCTCTCCATGGTGATTATGAGCCAAGATGAATCCAGAGCTTTATTTCAATTTTTTCAAACAAGAACATTTTACCTTTTCATATTAAGGATGTATTATTGCTATCCCCGAAGATTTCATTTCTCCACCTGGGCAGTAAAGTTCTGGATATTATTCCTCGGTCTTATCCTCGCCTCCTGTCTCTCAGTCTATGGCCACACTGCTCCATCACGGAAGTAGAAAATCCTCAGCGGTTCACAGCGAGTCTCTCTCCGTCCCGGTAAATGGTAACAAGCAGCCCTCGCAGCAAAGGCCGCTCTCATGCCGAGCTGAGAGGCAGCAGTCTGCTGGAGGGACGAAGAAACCTCCGCCTTCCTCTCCTTAGAAACATAACAATCTTCGATTTCAGTGTTAGGATTCAAATGGATTGACTCAGAACTGTGACCGAAATGTTCTTACTACTCCAAAAATGAAATTATAGTGTCAAATCATATCAGATGTGATCTCAGAACACTTTTCACAAAATGGGGTTCGGGGACCCCAGAAGTCCTTAAAGGGGTCCCAGGGGGTCCCCAACAAAAAAAGGGAAACATTTTTTCATTCAAGTGTTTACTATAATTTCAGCCATAATAAATTCTAGTGTCAAACCTTATCAGATGTTTTCTCAGGACACTTTTCAGAAAGTGGGGTTCAGGGACCACAAAAGTCCTTAAAGAGGTTCCAGGGGGTCCACAGCAAAAAAGGGAAATATTTTTTCATCCAAGTGTTTACTATAATTTTACCCATAATACATCATATCATATCGGATGTGATCTCAGGACACTTTTCAGAAAGTGGGGTTAGGGGACCCCAAAAGTCCTTAAAGGGGTCCCAGGGGGTCCACAGCAAAAAAGGGAAAAACATTTTCATCCAAGTGTTTACTATAATTTCACCCATAATAAATTCTAGTGTCAAATCATATCAAATGTGATCTCAGGACACTTTTCAGAAAGTGGGGTTAGGGGACCCCAAAAGGGGTCCCAGGTGGTCCCCAACAAAAAAAGGGAAACATTTTTTCATTCAAGTGTTTACTATAATTTCAGCCATGATAAATTCTAGTGTCAAACCATATCAGATGTTTTCTCAGGACACTTTTCAGAAAGTGGGGTTCAGGGACCACAAAAGTCCTTAAAGAGGTTCCAGGGGGTCCACAGCAAAAAAGGGAAATATTTTTTCATCCAAGTGTTTACTATAATTTCACCCATAATACATCATATCATATCGGATGTGATCTCAGGACACTTTTCAGAAAGTGGGGTTAGGGGACCCCAAAAGTCCTTAAAGGGGTCCCAGGGGGGTCCACAGCAAAAAAAGGGAAACATTTTTTCATCCAAGTGTTTACTATAATTTCACCCATAATAAATTCTAGTGTCAAATCATATCAAATGTGATCTCAGGACACTTTTCAGAAAGTGGGGTTAGGGGACCCCAAAAGGGGTCCCAGGTGGTCCCCAACAAAAAAGGGAAACATTTTTTTCATTCAAGTGTTTACTATAATTTCAGCCATAATACATCATATCATATTGGATGTGATCTCAGGACACTTTTCAGAAAGTGGGGTTAGGGGACCCCAAAAGGGTTTCCAGGGAGTCCCCAGCAAAATGGGGAAACCTTTTTTCATTCAAGTTTTTACTATAATTTCACCCATAATAAATTCTGATCATATCAGATGTTATCTCAGGACACTTTTCAGAAAGTGGGGTTCAGGGATCCCAAAAGTCCTTAAAGAGGTTCCAGGGGGTCCACAGCAAGAAAGGGAAACATTTTTTCATTCAAGTGTTTACTATTATTTCACCCATAAGAAACGCATAAATATTCGGATTAGTTTTCGGATTGGAGGTGTGGCTACAACACCGAAATTTCATCTTATTAAAGGAGACAGATCATTCATGTTAAAGTCAGATCTAACTCAGGATGGAAGGAGTCTGCAGAATAATCACCGGCACACTGCTGCAGACGCTGATGTCTCTCAGGGACTTCATCTCTCGGTTGGATGTACAGCTGCGCCACGAGGAGCCTCACGGGCTGGTTCTTATCATTTCAGGGGCCAGAGAGAGGCTCGCTGTGATATCCGTCACTAGACTGCTCATGCTGATGTTCAACGCCAGAGGAGCAGAGTAGCAGAGTGAACACAGCGCCGTGTGCGCCGCGGCTGGTTCGTGGGACTGAACGAGACTTGCTTCCTCAACGTGAAACTGTGCGGAGTGACATGACGACGCGATCTCAGCGCTGAAGGGGAGGAACCAGAGCGCGGTGCTTTCAACTGCTGCAGACACCACCACCACCACAACAAGAAAAAGCACCGGCCGCGCTGTGCTCCGGAGAATGCCTAGGATGACCATACATGTATACTCAACAAATCATGAAAAACTCTGACAATGAATACAATAAATATATTTTAGTAATATTTCTCTGTTGTCATGCTTTTATTTTCTATCGAAAACTTCGGCCCAATGACAAATAAGAGGTAACCAATGAATGAATATTGTTACTTAAACATATACTATCTGGTTAAAAGAAGATTTTCATTGGGTCATACTGATCTCAAGACATGGAGAGATGCAGCCACACACATTATTTAACACACATCATTTATTTGTATAGATCAGGGGTTCACAATATTTCTATTTCACAAGCATGGTAAATAAGATCAAATTAGATACAATACTTCAAACTGACAACAAAACCAACTGTAACGTAAAAACCACATGAATGAAAGACCTGGGCAGCTGCACTCTCCTGCTGATTCATGCCTGTGTAACCAGCAGCGGTTACTTTTACGCACGGTCCACAGAAGCTCTCCATGGTGATTATGAGCCAAGATGAATCCAGAGCTTTATTTCAATTTTTTCAAACAAGAACATTTTACCTTTTCATATTAAGGATGTATTATTGCTATCCCCGAGGATTTCATTTCTCCACCTGTGCAGTAAAGTTCTGGATATTATTCCTCGGTCTTATCCTCGCCTCCTGTCTCTCAGTCTATGGCCACACTGCTCCATCACGGAAGTAGAAAATCCTCAGCGGTTCACAGCGAGTCTCTCTCCGTCCCGGTAAATGGTAACAAGCAGCCCTCGCAGCAAAGGCCGCTCTCATGCCGAGCTGAGAGGCAGCAGTCTGCTGGAGGGACGAAGAAACCTCCGCCTTCCTCTCCTTAGAAACATAACAATCTTCGATTTCAGTGTTAGGATTCAAATGGGTTGACTCGGAACTGTGACCGATATTTTCTTACTACTCCAAAAATGAAATTCTAGTGTCAAATCATATCAGATGTTATCTCAGGACACTTTTCAGAAAGTGGGTTTCGGGGACCCCAAATGTCCTTAAAGGAGTTCCAGGGGCTCCCCTGCAAAAAGGGGAAACCTTTTTTCATTCAAGTGTTTACTATAATTGCACCCATAAGAAACGCAAAAATATTCGGATTAGTTTTCGGATTGGAGGTGTGGCTACAACACCGAAATTTCATCTTATTTAAGGAGACAGATCATTCATGTTAAAGTCAGATCTAACTCAGGATGGAAGGAGTCTGCAGAATAATCACCGGCACACTGCTGCAGACGCTGATGTCTCTCAGGGACATTTAGCAAATTTTCTCACATTTGAGACAGAAATTCCTGTATAACATGTTACTTTTATAAACATATTGTGGAAAATTGGGTAACACTTTACAATAAGGTACACAAAAAACTAGGTAGTTAATGATTAACGAATGAGGAATGAAGTTAATTCATGAGTAGTTACTGATTGACTCTGTAAAGTGCAACCTTGAGATACTTGTACTTTACTTTTTATTATGCAATTTTAGAGCGAAATATTGTACTTATTACTTATATTAAGCTGTAACGTAATAATAAATAAAAGCAATGCTTTTAACCAGTGGTTCCCTTAAAAGGTCCCATGGCATGAAAATTTCACTTTATGAGGTTTTTTTAACATTAATATGAGTTCCCCCAGCCTGTCTATAGTCCCCCAGTGGCTAGAAATGGCGATAGGTGTAAACCGAGCCCTGGGTATCCTGCTCTGCCTTTGAGAAAATGAAAACTCAGATGAGGCGTTTTAGAATCTGCTTGTTATGAGGTCATAACAAGCAAGGTTACCTCCCCTTTCTCTGCTTTGCCCACCCAGAGAATTTGGCCAACCCATGAGAGAGCGACATCATGGCTTTCATTGGTCAAGGCCACACCCCCACCCTCCACCTTGCCCCTCCCACTCTTCTCCTCAATAGCTTCAGACACAGAAATGGCACATACTAAGGAAAGCTCATCGTGGGACTGGCTCTAGTGGCTGTAATTCTGCACCAAAGCTGAATTTCAGGAAAGAGACTTCAGATACAGTATTAGGGGACCACTAAGGTCTATATAAAAGCATCCAAAGAGCACCATGTCATGGGACCTTTAAAAAAAAAAACAATGTCTAGGCTTCTTGTTCATGTTTTAGACGACTATCAGTTGTTAGCAGAACAGAAATCCACCCAAACAACATTCAGTGAAAGTTGATTTATATAGTTTAATACCAAAATGATTCCCTTTAAATCACATCGGAGTAAAGAGTGAAAATAAAATAGACAGTACAGCATCTGGAAGCATAAAAACCTATTGCAGTGAGTTCATCATTTTTCATAAAACCCTGAATATGTCAGAATACAACTCAAATCTACTTACATTCAGATAAAAGTACTATGAGTTAGATTCAGAGTTCAATTGCTGATAGTTGATTTAAAGATGCTTAAATGAAAAAAAATCTTATTTGTAAAAGAAAAGCAAAGTCAGCCAACAAATCTGTAGCAGTCTTGTGAAGCTGTAACACACATTACACTCCGTACAAACAATATTTCTGGGTGAACAACTTTGCTATTCTTAGATCTAGAGGTCTTGGGGAAAGTTTGTATCTATATCTAAAAAGGTTTATCCTCTGTATGGTGGCCTTTTTAGGACATCTGAAGCCTTGTTGTTTCAACTTACCTGACATGTTCTAAATGCAAAGCATCTGTGTGTTCTGATGAACTAAAACATTCAACAGATTTGTGGTTCTGTGTATAACAGCGTCCCGTAAAGGCACCGCGGGTCCCAGCTGTCAGGCCAGTTTCCGTCTGCAGGCTTTTTTTTCTTCTATGGTCCTTTTCTCCAAACCTCCTGTCCGGATATAAAGGTGGCTTCGACGTTGAGGGCGTCATCGAGCAAAACAAGGTCTGCGAACACAGTCAGGGTAAACACAATTAGCGTTTCGGCCCATGCACGGCAGAGATAGGGATTCTTTTATGCAGTCAATCCTGACCTGCGTCTGATCCGTAGTCCAGGGTTCCCTTCCTGTGGCTGACACCCAGAAGTTTGGCAGGATGGAGCGAGGCAGCTTCCAGAGCTTCCTCTACACTGCAGCCTGTTCATAGAAAGCGTGGTGTAGTTGTTGTGGAAGTTAGGGGTTAAATAAACCCCTAAATAAATAGATCCTGTTATGCAGCTTAAATTCTCTTCTAACTTCAGCAGGATTCTGGGATTTTCTGTGTTTTAAAATACTGAAGAATATTGTATATCGTGGAAGACAGATGCCCTCTCTAAAGCAATGTTAATTTATGATAAATTATATGCAGTTCTGGTTTTGAAATCATTTAAAAAGGCAACAACTCTCAGGAAGTCCCGGGAAAAGAGAGATATATTTCCAGGAAGTGATCATTTTAAAATTCCAGGGAAAACTCTTGACCCTACACAAAGGACACAGTAGTAAAATCATATCTCTTTCCAACATTGTTTTTTTTTTACTATTATTTGGTATGATATTAAACTCACCTGAAGCATGTTTAAAGTGCCGTACACACATGTCCATCGTGGCAATGCTGCCGCAGAGCGTCTTAGTGCCTAAAAGAGAGAAAGAGTTCAAAACAGAGAGGTGTCAACTTAAGCTCACATTACATGACTCTCACAGTGGTCGGATCACTGCACTGTCCACACTTAACAACTTGCCGTTTTGTAATCTGGAGTCTTTCTTGTAATCTCTGTTGTGGTTTTCACAATACATGATTGAGCGGCGACAAGGGAGAAGTGACACAGGACATGACGTAATACCATGAAGAGCGAGACGGGATTTGGTTCCAAAAATGGATGTCTGCCAAAAACGAGCGCTGCAAGTTGTTGGTGGCTGATATGCAGCAATAAGACAAGGAAGAAAAAATAAAGAAGGGTGGGGGCATCACCCTTCTTTACTTTCCTTCTTTATTTAGGGGTATCAAACTAATTTTAGTTCATGGGCCACATCCAGACCGATTTGATCTCAAGTGGTTTCGGACCAGTATGGGTCATGATGAGTCTGGTTCGGAATATTAGATTCCTTGAGCACTGAATGGTGCTGTGAACACACCAAGCACACTGGCTTCCCATTTACCTCTGTGAAAGAATAGGGACTGCTCCATTTTCTATGAAAATCTGACACCTCTGTGTCTACTTTTCTTCTTTTGGACAAAGACATGTTCCACGGCCGGCTCCAGCATGAACAGGAGCCTACACTTGATAGAGTGTGGCCTGTATGTTAGCACGAGGGATAGCATATCCAGCATAGGGACTGCTAATCTCATTAGGACAGTGCCACCTTCAGTTGACAGATAGAAATAGCACTGCATTTTATTCCTAAATTGGAATTAATGACCTGCAGTTTTTACACTTTGTAAAGTCATCCAGTGGGCCGGATTGGACCCTTTGGCGAGCCAGTTCTGGCCCTAGGGACGTACCTGTTTCTTCGAGGTGCAACAACAACAACAACAACAAGTCATTTTCACATATGAACTCCGGACAATGTCCGAAGAGCAAGGTGCTGACATTGTCCGGAATTTTCCATTTGACACATGTAGCATACAACAGGAGATGTATACGTGTCAGACACATTCTCACTGGAAATACTACGTTTAGATAAGGTAAAGGGTGGCGCCTGGGTAGAGCGTGCAGGAGACAGGACATGGTGGAGATTGCAGCACCGTCACAGAGCCGGGTCGTAATTTGGTCACATACAATCAAGTCTCTTGCCGTTTTTTGAATGTAAAGTCCTTTTAATGTCCGGTCCAAATGATTGGGACAATCAGCTCCTCCGGGTAATGTCTAGATAAGTTCAGGGTTGCAGTGCATGTGTAATTATGTGAAATTAATCATTGCGTCACGATGCGGACCTGGACGATTCTGCATCGATGGAGTGACAGACCATAATCGATTATTGCCGGTTATTTTCCGGTCGCTGCTTCTTCTTTTGTTTGCCTTTTGCCTGTTATCTGCTGTGTTCAGACTCCGCTACATTCAGGAAGTGTCTTTTTTAAGTGCAGATACAGTTAAAAGGGGAGTTCATATATATCAGACTGCTTGTATTTGTTGATGAAAACCATGTGTAGCAATATATAATGATATTGAGGAGGTGAAGCATCGTGACGCATCGGATATCAAACTCATATTTAGCATGCTAGATACAGTATCTGGGCTGGGTCCACGAGGCACTGGCACGTGCGTCTTTGAACAGTTCACACAAAGCACCCGAGGGCCGATGAGCGAGTGCCAGGCCAACGCTGATTTGCCTCTGATGTGGGAATTTTGTCGTGGAGCTCCAAAACACTGTCGGCAAGTGGAAAATCAGGACCAATGTTGTGTAGTGTGAACTAGGCATAAAGCTATATTTGTGTTACCTCCATACAAGCGTCATAATTAAAAATAAAATGTATCAATATATTTCAAAACTGAAGAAAAACTTGAAACCTGCGACGTAAGCGTGAAGACCCTGGATCTCAATGACCTGCTGACCCAGAGTGTGACGCCCAGGAGGGAGCCCCATCGCTGTAATCGCATCCGTCACCAACACCAAACCTGGAGGTGCAAACACATATCAAAGGCATCAGTTTAGTTTTTTTTTTTTTAAACATCTTGAAAAAAAGAACATGTATATTTCAGTACAGGCAAAAAAGAAAGCAAAAAAATCCTCAGCAAACATATCTTTCAAAATGATTGTAAATGATTCAAATAGGGATTCCCATGTTCAAAAAGGAGTAGCAAGAAGTTAAAAAAGTTTTTTCTATTTTTGTGCTTTAGTTAAATCTAAAACAATGTAGTTCTCTACTTATTTATATATGTATACATACAGATAGTATGCATGCATACCTGCACGCACAGATATACATGTATACATTCACGCAAAACACACATATATATGTATACACGTTTTTCTTTTTCGGCTATATGACGACAGGAAGTGACATCAGGACTTTGGCTGTCTATAGTTCAGTACTCTTTCCATCGACAACAACAACCTCCACGAACCTGAAGGGTGAGCTCTGTGGGCGATGCGTAGGGCCGCAGGGTTAGTGTGGATCCCGTCAGCTATCATGCCGTAGTAGACTGTCCTGCCTGCAGGAATCTGGTCGCTGGTCAGGAGACCCACTATACCGGGGTCCCGATGGTGGAACTGGATCACAACAGCAAAGAGAAAAGCAGATGATTTAGGGAGGGAGGGAGGGAGGACTGGCAGTTTGACTCCCAGACGATCCCCCTTCATACAATCTAACGCCGGCTACACACTGGCTGCGTGGCGTGAGCGTGGCGTTTCTGTTGCGTGGCATTTTCTATGTCTTTGCACACCAGAAACGTGTCTGACGCGGTGCTGCTGCTGTTTCCCATTGATAAACTGCACTCAAGCAGTAGTATACTTCATGTTAAACATGAATATATTCTGATCTGATTACAGCAAAGACAACGTCGGCAGTATTGACAGGGGCAACATTTGAAAATCTATAATTATTTATTACATTACATTTATATCTGCATTTATGCCAAAACCTAGAGACTTTCAAACATCAAAATGTAATTTATTAATATGTATTTGTGTAAAAATTACATATAAACATCTTTTCGTATTCTATTTTGCCTGGAAACGCTTCCAACACGCTTGCGTGTTGCGTGAAAAAACAGGCGTTGGTTCTATTTCTAGCAGGCACGCGTTTTCGGGACGTGCGTGTCACGCAGGCAGTGTGCAAGCTCTAACCTGTTAACATGCGAGCCGAAATAAAAACAGACACGCCACACCGCTGACACGCTCACGCCACGCAGCCAGTGTGTAGCCGGCCTAAGCATTGCACTGAACTGCACCTCCACTCTACAAATTGTCTCGTGATTAGGGGTGGGAATCACAGGGTACCTCACAATACAATACGATACATGGCTCCCGATACAGAGAATATCGCAATACAGCAATTCTGCGATAATCAATGTATTGCTAGACAATCCTATAATGATACGTCACAATATCGTAACTATGAATACAAAATGCCCATTTTCATTGCAAGACCAAACTGTTCAGTCTGTAAATAAAAACTACAGAACTAAAGAGCAACTGTGGGTCCAGACTTGGAACTTAAATGTGGCATTTTCCTCAAAAACCTCTTCCTCTTCGGCTCAAGATTGTTTTTACCTTTTCTTCTAAACGTAATTCTTAAGATCACGCGGTGAAATGTTATACGCTGCATTCCAATATTATTAGATACAGGCTCTGAGAATCCGAGACTCACAGGCAGCATGGCGTTAAAGAGGTGAGTGATGAAGGAGGCTCCGTGATGAACAGCTTCCTCAGCCTGGGACAGGTTGGCCACAGAGTGACCTACATGAGGGAAATAGTACATGAGTCAGAGGATAAATATACTTAACGGAACTTCATTGTGTTTTTTCTTCACTCAAAACAAGCTTTAAAAATCAGTCTGGCTTAGGGATACGAGTGATTAGATGGTGCTCACCTAACGACACAGTGATGCCCCTCTGGCAGAGCTCCTTCACCACCGATTGGCTGCCGCCCAGCTCGGGAGCCAGTGTCACCATGGCAATGTTGTCCAGGCCACCGTAGGCCTCCATCAGGTCCTTGATCCCTCCGGACTGGAAGGTCCGAAGAAACTGCTCCGGGTGAGCTCCTTTCTTCTCCACGCTGATGAACGGGCCCTCCAGATGAAAACCTGCAGATATATACAATATAAATATAGATATATGAAATATTTTAAAGGATAAGTCAGCCAATTGTGTGTGTTTATCACAGCCTGATATGTCTTCTTCACGTGTGCCATAAAAACACATCAACGAGCCACACTGTTGCACTGGCTGACATGTTCCTTCTTTACCATGAACACACACACTGTAGTTTATTTTTTTTTAATCAACCCCACATACACCATCCTGCCACAAAAAAAAACAAGTTCAGGGCTATTTTAATGTACACAGTGCCATGGTTAGCATTGCCTCTGCTTTATCATCTATTTTATAATAAATTGGAGAATGGGACCATAATTTACAAAATGTACATCATTCTGTAATAAAGTACACTTGAAACTAGCGATTGAGACCATAAAGTCATTATGAAGATGTTTGCTGAGGTAACACATCAAGTAAGAAGTAGGATTATTTTCTCATAGACTTCAATAGAAACACTTCTTTTTTTGCATGGAGTGGTTTTGCCCCCTGCTGGAAATGAGATAGAATGCAGGTTTAAGGCACTTCTGCATTGGCTTCACTTATCAGGCCCAGAAGCTTTGTTACAGCTTCATTATTATTATTATTATTATTATTATTATTATTATTATTATTATTATTATTATAATACAGTCTAGAGTTTAATAAAATACAACACATCTTCTCTGCGTCCATGCTGTTTCCGCATTACGACTTAAAGCTCATGAACAGTGACATGAAGTCGGAAGAATGACTTCCCAACTGTGGAAATGGGACTATCCCAGGAGCACTTGAATGCACCATAACTAATCTTACCAAGAACTCCAGCTCCATGCTCTCCTCCATCGCTAACTTTGATCTGAGGAAGAACCTGAAACACACATTTTAGTTATGGGGGGGGGGATCAATGACTGTAAGATTGTATGTGCAGCAGCTTCATCTCACAAATAATAAAAACCAAGAAAATCCTTTTTAAAAAGCAACATTACTCCGAAAAGCCAGCAGTGACACTTATTCATTAAATACAGTGTGAGAACAGTTTGATGTACTGTAGAGTTCAGTGCTTGAAAATGAGCGGAGTCTGATCTATTTGTGGAAGTAATTAGTGTCAGACAGCAGCTAATTAGACGACCTGATGTCTGTGTGCTTTACTGACTTAATCCTGTCATTATTTACTTTAAAAAGGTGTTTAAATTAGAGCTGCAAAGATTATTCGATTAATTGACAACTATTAAATTAATGGCCAACTATTTTGATAATCCATTCATCGGTTTGAGTCATTGTTTTGATTCCAGCTTCTTAAATGTGAATATCTTCTGGTTTCTTTGCTCCTCTGTGACAGTAAATATAATATGATATGAATATAATATAATATGAATATCTTTGAGTTGTGGAAAAAACAAGACATTTGAGGACATCATATTTGGGCTTTGGGAAACACTGATCCACATTTTTAACCATTGTCTGACATTTAATATTTGTTTTCTGACAGATAATAATAATCGACAGATGAGGCTAGATATCACAAAAGTGTTGTCTTTTCCTGGTTTTAAGAAATGTACTTTTCTAAACTTTTCAGACAGTTCTAGCTGTTCTATTATTTGCCTTTACTCACTTATCATTACATCCACGTTACGGTTGATCATTTATCAAATATCTCATTGTGTTAATATTTTGTGATGCAATTATCAACCCTACAATATCGTCGCGATATTGATATTGAGGTATTTGGGGATATTTGATTTTCTCCATATCGCCAAGCCCTACATGCACATGTAAATTATTCTGTCTTCCGTCTGTCTGGAGCCTGATGTGGACTAAGGAGAAGAAACCTAAAGTACTGATTGTATTGGTGTTGGTGTAACCTTGTGGTAGACAGCGGGAGGAGAGGTGACCAGAGTGGGACAGAAGGACGTCACGCCGTGCTGCAGGATCTTTTTGGCCACAAAAGAAACTCCACTGCTGACGTCGTCGGAGGCCTGAGAGAAGTCAATGCCGTATCCTCCTGCGTGGAGAGGACAGACTGCTGAGGACATGTTCCAGAAGATCGATTTCCAACAACACAGAACATATTTATGTCCGCCCCAAAAACTAGACTGAGAAACCTGGTTAACTCACAACATGCGTTTGAATTTTATAAACATCCACTGTTCAGCTGTGGAAATCATTTACGTTTATAGCAGGACAATAGTTGCAGTTTTGTTTATTTTGAATCTTTGGGCAGATTTCTTTTATTTGCCAGTATTTTCTCGATGATTATATTATTAATCATTTGGTCTGTAAAATATCGGAAAACGTGTTTTTTTTCTGAGTGTGTGTGTTACCATTGATCTGAACGTCTATAAAGCCCGGGGCGATGATGCTGCCTTCACAGTCCACACGCTTGTCGGCATAACCCTTCTCATCAAAGAACAGCTTCTCTGGATCTAAAACCTTTCCTTCACGCACCCATAGGTCATCTCTACGCACACACACACACACACACACACACACACACACACACACACACACACACACACACACACACACACACACACACACACACACACACACACACACACACACACACACACACACACACACACACACACACTTTGTATTTCTACTTTACTACATCTCAGGTAATATTGTACTTTTTACTCCACTCCATTTGTCTTGACAGCTTCATGTAGGCTACTTTTCAGATGACCCTGTCATCATGTTTCTGTGATGTGTTGATTTTAAATGTAACATTAATAAACTGTAGAATGAAGTGTTCCTTTATGTGTTGCCAAAATTCTCCTACTAGATAAACTCTTTAAAAAGCCTTTTTGGATCAGCTGATAAATGCCAGCCTGACAAGCCAGACCCACATCAAATGAAATTTGCTGCACCTAGGGTGCGTCTAGATTTCTAGGCTAGATAAATGCATCATCACAAAGCTAGTTTTTCTGACACCATGAAAAGTTGACTTTTTAGAGATATAGGGTTCTCACAGGACAGCGACGCTATACATACATATGATGATCTTAAAGAACATGATGCATTGATGTAGACTTGTAACTACCAAACAGTATATATAAGAGTTAAAATGAGCACAAACTTAAACATCTACAGCAGTAAAATGCAACATACACATTAATACAGGGTAATATTAATCCAGGAAACACGTGTGTGTGTGTGTGTGTGTGTGTGTGTGTGTGTGTGTGTGTGTGTGTGTGTGTGTGTGTGTGTGTGTGCAGCCGGTGGTCTCTCAGTATTCTGCAGTTGATGAACTGAGTGATGGCAGCGTCAGACACTGACTTGTTGGACGGCATGTTTTTTCTCTCAGCAGACGAGTGGAGACAAACTCCGTCCTCTCTGCTTCAGAAGACTGAAAGACGCAGCAGAATAAATCAAAAGTCCCTCTCTGTTACACAAGCAGAAATGTCACCTAAACTGTCAACACTGTCCGTTTTCTGTTACATTAAACAAAGCCTAATATTACTTTGTTGCCATGACACCCGGGCTGCAACTAGAAATTACATGAATTAATCTTGATAATCAATTAATCGTTACTTTTTTTTTTTTTTTTTTTTTTTTTTTTTTTTTTTCAAGCAAAATAAAAAGTGCCCCTTAATTTAAGCTTTACAGTTGCCATCATTTTCTGCTTTTTCTTTGTCTGATGTGATAATACACTAAATATTTAGAGCAAAAACACATTGGGAATTTTTTTACAAGCATTTTTCAAAACATGTCAGGAAACAGCAGTGGTTGAAGGAGTACTCCGATCTTTTGCTTCAGTAAACATTAATATTACAGTATAAAAATAATCTGTTACAAGTAAAGGTCCTGCATTCAAAATCGTACGTAAACAAAAATACAAAAGTATTAGCATAAATACTGTATACTTAAAGCAACACTAAAGAACTTTTCCAGCTTCGGTCCCCCTACAGGTTGGAAACGGATTTGTTGATCACATTTCATTGTCCAGTTCATTCAAACTCATAGACTGTTAATATTAATGGACAGCGCATGTGTGACGTCACCCATTGGTTTGTGGAGATCTGCTATCCTTCGTGGAGTTTGCCGTTAACGGGCGCAGCCATCCTGGTTGCGGATGTGACGATTTTAGACGAGAGGGAGGAGTGAGGGAGGAGCTGCTTACACTCTTTCACTGGCAATCACATCCTAAACCACCCCCTGCTTTATCGCCGATTTTAAAATCAACAAAACCATAATTCAAAAAATGAACATCATTCTGTGTTGCAGAAGACTTAAAACCAGCAATTGAGACCATAAACCAATTATGAAAATGTACTGAGGTAATAAATCAAGTGAGAAGTTGGTCACTTTCTCATAGACTTCTACAGACACCGGCCTCCTTTTGCAACCGTACGTGTCGCCCCCTTCTGGAATTCAGATAGAATGCAGGTTTAAGGCACTTCCGCATTTACAGCACTTCGCTGAACCGGATGCTCTGTCCATTAATATTTACAGTCTATGGTCGAACTACAGATCCGCTACCCGATCTGGCAAACTTGCATAGTGTAATGTAATGGACAATTCTGCTTCCAACCTGTAGGGGGACCGAAGTGGGAAAAGTTACATAGTGTTACTTTAAAGTACCAAAAGTAAAAGAACTTGTTATGCAGAATAACATACTATATTACTGGTATTATAATTATCAATGCATTAATGTGTTCATCACTTTAAGGTTGCAGCTGGTAAAGGTGGAGCTCATTTTAATTAATTTATATATACTGCTGGGTAGATTCATTAATCTATAATAATGCATCATAACCTTTTTGTTGATTAGGCCCATATTTTGAATTAACAATCAAAATGTGTAGAGTAACTAAAGGTGTCAGACCAATGTAGTGCAGTAAAAGGTACAATATTTCCCTTAGTTAGTGGAGTAGAAGTATAAAGTAGCATGAAATAGAAATACTAAAGTACAAGTACCTTCAAAATTGTTCAATACTTGAGTGTCTGTGACATGAGTGTGAAAGGTAGTGAATACATGTCCATACATATGTCCATCACAATTTCCTAAAGCCCAAAATGATTTTGTCCAAATAGGATATTCCGTGTATGTAGACAGTATAAGACAAATAGAAGCAGCATATAATCACAATTAAGAAGATGTAACAATGACATGTTTGCTTCATTTTGTAACCCTGGTGTGTGGAGCAGTTGAAAGTCATGCCTGGTGTACTTTCTTTTTTATTGACTACCATCACTGTCTATGATGCACCAGTATTAAATGATATCTGATATCTTATCAGTGTAGGAGGTGCAGCAGCTGACTTTGACCCCTGCTCTTCTTGATGCTCTCAAGGCGTTTTCTGAATGATGTTGCAATAAGCAAAATGTATATGAATCTACTTTAATCGTCGTCTTTCAAATATGAACACGTATACTTTATCTGGCTGTCTTTGGGAAACAATTAAGCTACTTGTGGCTATGATCCGTTATTTTCGTGAGCATACACAACGCCAAACAGAAACAGTCAATTGAAGTCGTCCATAGCTCTGACCTACTTTACATACCTTGGGAGAGAAAGAAGTCAAAAGTCTCAGAATTGGTAGAATCCAGTTGTCAATGCGGCGTACATTAAATGCGCAACAAAACACTTATTCCTGTACAATTTTAAAGTGTCCAGGCGTTACTCCGTCGCTCTTTTCCCACAAAAATATAGGAGCAAGCTGCAGTAAACTAACGTATTTTTTAACCGAGTTCGGCGACCGTACATTCCGTGTTTCCCTTCATCTATTTTAACATTAACAGGCAAAATAAATAACTATACCAATGTTTTATGTTTTAAAAGTACTTGTCTCTTGTTGCTCTGATCCTGAATCCTTTTCAGCTGAGTCTGTCGATTACACAGGGAAACGGATGTCATGTGACAGGTCAGCTGATCAAAACAAAAAATACTGTCCCTGCATTTACAGATGATGAATGCTGTAGTATTCCGACCCTTTACTTAAGTAAAAGTTAAAATACATTAATTTGAAATAGTAATTATAAAAAAAAATAATAGCCAAGTAAAAGCTCTGCATTTACAGGTTTTTTTTTTTTTTTGGAGTCACATGTGCAAAACTCTAACTACAGTCTGCACAGCAGCAGTTCGTGTGGACCAAACTCTAGTTCGTTTTTCATCGCTTGAACACAGTTTTCAAAACTCAAAACACTTATCCCATGACTTTAACCACAACGTGCACAAAACTGTCGATTTACAGCACTTTGTTCAAACGCTAACACACTTCTGTCAAAACTGTTAACCACACATTCAAAACAGAATAGATTTCAGTCTGGTGATTGGAATTTTAGCTGAAAGCCTAAGCAGGTGTCTCGTTTTAGACTAGTTAGTGCACCAAATAAGAATTAACAATTATACACTGTACCGTTTGAGAGAAACAGGTAAAAGAGCAAAAATACCAATATGTCCAGGTAAGATGTCTGAGGTTATATACACAGCTATAAAAAAAGTGAAAAACACTGCAGTACTATAGTAAAACTGTGTTATTACTGTTTTTCAGAAAGTAATGGAGGTGAAAGCAATGGAAACACCACATTCATTTTTATTTAGAGATGATACAGACACCCAATGTGATGAAGAAAACTTGCCACATGATGCTGGAGTGAGGCAGGATTAGTCACACTATTCTTTGGTACTGTTAGGTATATATGTACCTTTAGTTTTTTTTCCCCAGTAATTCCATAAATTACCAGAGACAAAATACTATATTGAAGAAACCTGCTGATTTTCAATCCTTCTTGTTTACCTTATGTAAAAATTGGTATATTATACAATCTATATCTTTTCCTTAAATAAACTATTGATTAGTGTGAAGTCCCTTCAATTGTTCAAACTGTAAAGATGAGAAAGTTTGTATTTTCTGTACTGGTGTTTGATGCTAGTGTTTTTACTCGTGTTCTGAGTGACAGTGTATGTTATCTCAGTGAGGCTTGTGCACAGTGTTTGGCTGCACTGAGCCTCTTTTGAGACGTGTGTTACAGTTTTTTTCGATTGCTAAACGACAGTGGGCACAACTGGAGTCACAGAGTGCAAAACTCTAACTAAAGTCTGCACTACCAACAGTCACCTGAGCTCAACAGTTCACATCACCTGCAAAACTCATTCCAAGCAACACAACTCTTAACACACGTCTCAAAACAGGCTCAACTAGAGTTTGGTCCACATGAACTGCTGCTGTGCAGACTGTAGTTAGAGTTTTGCACATGTGACTCCAGTTGTGCCCACTGTTGTTTAGCAATCGGAAAAAAAACTGTAAAAGTTGTGTTACACAGATGTAAATTAGCTGTATAGCTAAATGACAAATAAACTAATAAGCTAAACTTGTGCCCGCTGTCGTTTAGCAATCGAAAAAAACTGTAAGAGTTGTGTTGCTTGGAATGAGTTTTGCAGGTGATGTGAACTGTTGAGCTCAGGTGACTGTTGGTAGTGCAGATTGTGGTTTGAGTTTTGCACATGGGACTCCACTGTCGTTTAGCAATCGAAAAAACTGTAAAATCCTACTCTGAGTAAAAGTACAGAAGTAGGCTATTCTTAGTTGCATGAGGTAAAGTAGATATGTACTCTTAGCTTCATGCAGTAAGAGTACACAAGTATTCTCAGCTGCATGCAGTAAAAGTACAGAAGTATTCTCAGCGCCATGCAGTAAAACTACATGTAGTGCAGAGAAGTGTCTCTGTCTGTGACTGATATCTGATTCTATGTGACATTATTAGATATTAATACTGTGAAGCATCAATGTGAGAGCAGCATGTTACTGTTGTAGCTGATACTTCAACCACTTTACACTTTTCTGCATTGTTTAGTCCAGTGGTTCCCAACCTAGGGCTCGGGCCCCTCCAAAAGGTCACCATATAAATCTGAGGGGTCATTGATGGGAAATTTTCTTATTTAGTGAAATATTAAATAATTTATTGTGTGTTGTTTCGTAAAATGAAAACAAACTGGCAACTATACTGTACATAGGCCCCTGTGTGTGTGTGTGTGTGTGTGTGTGTGTGTGTGTGTGTGTGTGTGTGTTTGTGTGTGTGTGTCTCTACAGAGCCATTAGAGGGAGCTAAAACACAACATTTGTTATTCCCTCAAAAACAGAAACCTCACTCTGACTTTTCTTCTGGACATTTCTGTTCTTCCATTAGGTACTTGAGTACTTGCATAAGTACACAATGCTTATTAAGCAAAATCATGTAATTATCTTAAAGGAACACATCGACTTATTGGGAATTTAGCTTATTCACCGTATCCGCAAGAGTTAAACAAGTCGGTACATACCCTTCTCATCTCCGTGCGTGTTGGGCTGTCTGACGGCTCCAGCGGCATCAGGCCAGCACAGAACCTGCAGGTGAATGGTTCCAGCAATCCTACAGCTCCGAATAAGTGACAAAATAACGCCAACATGTTCACATGTTGTGATTTGTAGATCCACAGCGTGTAAAAAAACAACGTAACATGAGACATCCTCTCAGCCATCTTCTAACCCTAAACAAACCGGGAACTATATTCTCAGGCGGAAGAATATAGTACTTGGGCGGAATGATTTGCTTTGCAGCAAGCCTGTCTGAGAATATAGTTCCCGGTTAGAAGATGGCTGTGTCTCATGTTACGTTGTTTTTTTGTACACGCTGTGACTCTACAAATCACAAAATGTAAATAGGGACATGTTGGCGTTATTTTGTCAAGGAGATGAGAAGGGTATGTATGGACTTGTCTAACCCTGGGGGTTACGGTGAATAAGCTAAATTCCCAATAAGTCGGCGTGTTCCTTTAACCCATATGTAAAAGTCTGAAAGGCTTTCTATCTGATGACTTTTCTTCACTGTATGCATTTATGCGATGTGAAAGTAGAAAATATAACTCACAGGGGCAATTACTTTTACATTTGATACTTTATGTAACTTAACTTTAACCTACTTTTTCATATTCACTACCTTGAATGCAATTCAAACCCTGTGCAATATTATATATATATATCCATCCATCCATCCATCCATCTTCGTCCGCTTATCCGGTGTCGGGTCGCGGGGGGAGCAGCTCCAGCATGGGACCCCAAACTTCCCTTTCCCGAGCCACATTAACCAGCTCCGACTGGGGGATTCCGAGGCGTTCCCAGGCCAGGCTGAAGATATAATCCCTCCACCTAGTCCTGGGTCTTCCCCGAGGCCTCCTCCCAGATATATATATATATATATATATATATATATATATATATATATATAGTTTTATTGCTTCTTATATTTTGTTATTTTATTTTGTTATATTTAAGTATTTTTCTATTTATTATTTACTTTTTTTCTTTGATTGATTGATCGATTGATTAAACTTTATTGTACACCTTAGTGGAAATTTGTCTTCGACTTCTCCGACATCAATGACACCAATATAAAATTACATTAAAATACACACAGTTAACAGTACAACTCAAATACCATCAACATGCAACAACAGGAATGGAAAACAGTGCAAACAGTTAAGATAAGGTAGGTTTCGATCTACAATTAACACATTTAACATTTTAAATTAAGTTCATGTATGGCATGGGGAATAAAAGATCTCTTATAAATGTTCCGACTCGCCCTTGGAACCCTGAATCTACGGCCAGATGGAAGCAACTCAAACTCCAAGTTTAGTGGGTGTAGGGTATCTGCTGATATCTGTCTGGCCTTCCTGAGTACCGCATTATCAAATACATCCCCAAGCTGCCGTTGTGACTTGCCAATCACCTTCCCTGCAATATTAACAGTTTTAGAAAGCTTGTTTTTATCTTTCACATTCAGGCATCCATTCATTTAATGGCTTTTTTTCTGTTTTTTTTCTATTTTATTTATTTTGTTATATCTTTTATAATTACTATTTACTGTTTTCCTTCAATGGAGCCTCCCATTGAAAGTATATCAAATGATTGTGGCCTACTTGTATAACCGGAGTGAGAATAAAGATCTTAAATATTGAATCTTACTTGAAGTATTTTCACACTATTGTATTTGTACTTTACTTCAGTAAAGTATCTGAATCCTTCCACCACTGTTGCATATATAGGTCTGAGTGAGCACTACCACCACCAGGTGCTGTTGCGGGTGCGGGTACAGGTGCGGGGCCTGTGAGGTGAGAAGGTCCATGAAGTAAAAAACCCAGCTCAGCCGATGTTCACTCTACCAGGAAGTGCTGCCCCAACCTCTGTGTCCAACCCCCGCCCCCCACACACCCTCTGCTTCAGTTGAGAGCGGCAGCCCCCTCCCCATTCCTGAAAGTCAACAATAAACCACGTTTCCAGTAAGCCGGATACCTCCCCAAGTCCTGCTCATCCCCATGGAGACCACTACGCGAGTCTGCAGTCCTGTGTACGCTGGCCAAACCAGGCCACCCATGAGAAGAGAGAGAGAGAGAGAGAGAGAGAGAGAGAGAGAGAGAGAGAGAGAGAGAGAGAGAGAGAGAGAGACTATATTTATTTCCCCCAATATGGATCAGAGAGTAGAGCTCCCCTGAGTCACAGTGTAAATGCTCCTCTGCGTTCCCTCTGCCTGGACACAAAGAGCAGACTTGGCAGCAGCTCTGGTGCGTATTTGAGAGGAGAACCAGGACTCAGAGTGCTCGTACTATATTTTACAGCCTCACTGTCCTCTCTTTTGTGAGACGTGACGTCAGCATTCCCCTCAGTGCAGTGTGAGTGACACAGTAGCTTTGTTTTGGAGTCGCCACATCTCATTCACGGCCGCTTAACTCCAGAGTCCGTGGCTGTGTGGTGGCCTTTCAGGTTCCCGATTTCTTAATCCGCTGGTTTTTTTAAGGCACTGAATAAGCAGCCGTTTGTATGCTCAGCTCAGGGGCGGCGGGGTGCTTCTGCTTTATGGGAATTGTTGACTTGCAAAACATGCCTTGAGGACACCGTGTGAATGATACACTGGGGGGGTGACTGCCAGCAGGGTCATGGTGAAAGGTCCTACTGCTCACATGTGGATGCTGAGGCAAGAGAATCAAAGGATGCCAAACATTTCCACTTCCAGCTTCTCAGATGTGAAAATTTGTCTGATGTGCTATTAAACTGAGTTTTGCCCTGTTGCCTGGACAAAACAAGACTTTGAATACCGGTATGTCACTTTCAACTCATTATCTGACGTTTTATAGACAAAAGAAGAAAGTTTAGTTCCCACTAGCGCCAGCCCATATCATCGGCTGATATCATCTTATCACAGATGTACTGGTATTGGCTTTCATGTCACCCGATTAGTACAGTAGTGAAGAAACACTGTCACCATCATATGAGCCCTTTTCAGACATGGAACATGGAACATATCTGACTTTCTATTAAAATCATTTATTTTTCCTAAAGTCCTAAAATGTTTATGCTGAATGTATCACTAAAATGTTCACTGACTATGTATTTCATTTGTTTCTTGACAAAATCAGTTTTTATGTTTCTGATCAGGAAACTCAAAGTACTTCTTGAAAAAGTCCACATTGACTAAAAGCACGAGACCGGACCTGTTTACTTAAAGGACCAGTGTGCAAGATTTAGTGGTGTTCCTGCCAATAGATCCCCCTAAATCCCACACACTGGTCTTTTAATTAACATTAAGCTGAAACCACCATCTCTCTCTCTCTCTAACCCTCACTAAAGTGTTGACAGAACCCCGCTCTCTGCTGTCAATGTCCACACTCTGTATGTGAACTTTCCACCCAGTGAAATGCCAAATGTATAGTACTCCCTTATGTTGTCTTAAAACATGAAATGAACAGCTTGAGGCCTCACTTGAAGGTGATAAGAGCTGTGATTTTCAGATCTTTAGCCCCTTTCACACATGCACTGCAACCCTGAACTTATCTAGACATTACCAGGAGTGGCTGTATGTGCGAAAGCAAATGTCTGGGTAAGTTGGACCGGACATTAAACAGATTTTTCCCTGCCAGCTGCCTAGCACAAAGTCTGTGTAATGTCCGATTGAGCCCATGTATGAATAGAGCAGGTCATTGCCTGGAAAATTCACAGCGATTAGCAGCGTATAGATGAGGTTTTTATCATGCGGCTGATGCTAAATCAGAAGAAAACAAACATCTGAGGGTGTAGAAGAAGGGTGATTTACACAAGGACACCAACAAAAATGTCTTACTGGAGAAATGAGGAGATTCAGGAATTTTTGTCGGAAAGGGCTGAAATCGTCAGACAAATTCAAGGAACAGCATATTTTTTATACCAAAATACAAACCTACGTTCTACCCAGGCGCCACAGGCCTAAAACCAAACAGAGTATACACGGTAAGTGAGAGTTCCTTAACTTTTGAATGGGTGGGTAGGACACACTTTTGGGTGGGCTTTTAGCTACCGTCCGCCTTGTCTAACACAGACAATCTCCTGTTGTGTGCTACATGTCTCCGAAACTCCAGACCTGATTCGTCAGACATTGTTCAGAGTTCATGAAAAAAGGGCTTTTGTTTTTCACATGGAAAGTACAGTAGAGAAAAGTACTTTCACACCTCTGCTCCTGCTATCACTGTGTTGTTGGTTTTGGAAAGTTATGATTAAAAAAATCTGACGCAGGCCCAAATATTGTTAAAAGATACGATAAGCAGTTTGTTGGAATTATACAAAGGCCTTTAGATGGAGTGAATGTTTGACTTTTTACGAGTTGCTTTATAACAGACAGCAACACACTCTTACAATTAATCTCCCTGCTTTGTTTCTATGCATCTTCTGCTTGTATCTATGACATTACATTACATATTACATCAAATACATTTCCCACCAATACATGCATCCAAAAGCAGAATTTCTTTTTGACACATAAGGTGCATTTACATTGTACAGAAGTGGTGGGAGGCTTTTCTCTCTCCCAACTCCACTTTCTGATCCGAGGTTAAAGTCATTATCTTCACCTTGAGCGGAGAGAAGTTCAACCTACTGCTCAGCGCGTCCCCACCCCCCCCCCATATCCTGTGACATCTGAGGGCTTTGGCTAGTTTGCAAACAGATGTGGAGGGTTGGTAAAAAGTCAAATCCATTAGCAAACAAAGCTTCAACACCTCCACACGATGTGCCCTCTCATTCCTCCACTCACTGCAGCTTCACACTCACTAATCTGCTAAATCTGTTGTCATTTGTCCTCGGTAACAACAGACCCCCCCCCCTCCTCTGCAGCCTCCTCCTGCTCCTCTGGACTAATCCACGTCTTCCACTCATATACATGTGGACTAACTGGATGAGGAGAGATGAACAGGAAGCTGAATCCAAACAGAGAAGGTCACAATTTAGTACATTAAAACCCAAAGTCATGTCATTGAAATGTCTTGTTTTGTCCAAATAAACCTAAATATATTCAGGTCACGATCACAAGAGACAAAGAAAAGCAGCAAAAACACAACTTCAATGATTCACTGATTATCCAAACAGTTGCCAATAAATTACTTTTGCGTGACTATTTAATTTGTCCTTGTCAGTTTTAGTTGTGTGTTGCATGCAATACATAGACTAACCTCAGAAAAGACTGACTTTCTAAAACAGAACAAACTGCCATAGCATACTTTTTAAAGAAACAGATGCATCTAAAGCTAGAGACTATATTTCAATAATTTAAAGGATGGTTGTGAACTTTAATGCAGCTATGTTGTTATAATTATTATCTGCCATTTGTTTGATCTTGTTTGGCACACTCTTTGTCTTTCTTTCATTTATTAGTGGGGATTTGAATCATGTGTGATATGATCAATAGTGTTTTTGTTCATTTGCTTATATATTTTAGATTTTTTTTTACATATTTAACAGGGATCCAATAAAAACTAAAAATTAAAAAAAATAAACAGAACTTCCCTCCACTATTAGTTTAAGTACCACACTGGCCATGGGTACTGTATGTATGTGCACTGCTTGCCATGAAATTTGTGTTTTATTCTTATTTCTATTTTATATAATTCTAATTATTTCTGTATTTGTGCTGCTGCAACACCTGGATTTCAACTTTGAAGATCTATAAAGGCTTATGTTATCTTATCTTGGTACAACAAGGTAAGGTAATCAATGTCCAATCAACAAAATAAAACGATAAAATAAATGAGATTGACATGAAGTGTCACGTCTCTGCAACAGGAGCAGCATTGTTCTGGAAAACTCTGGATCAATCTCCTGGGTGGGGACTTTACAAGAAGTAAAAGGAGGAGGTGGGAGGAGGAGGGTCTTCTCCATATTCCCCTTTCCCTTTCTTCACCCCCACATCCTCCCCTTACCTCCCACCCGCAGCCCTCCACCCCTCAGCCCTACACCCTCGACCCTATGCTGTCCTGTGTCTCAGCAGCTCCGGCCTGTTTGCATTCCTCTCAGTTAATAAGTGTTTGTCTGATCCCTTGCGGGGGGTGTAAAGATCACCCCACACAAACACTGCAGCCACTCCCCCCTTAATCACCCAGCTGTAAAGAGGACAGGAGTGATGCTGCGAGGAACACAGGAGGAAGATGGGAGGTGTCATAAATTTCATGGATACGCTGCTTAGCCATTAACTTTTATAATAAGCAGCAGGCTGCAACACAGAATAAACACACACACACACACACACACATGCACGCACACACACACACACACACACACACACACACACACACACACACACACACACACACACACACACACACACACACACACACACACACACACACAGCTGATATCTGAATTTTAATTTAAGGAGGAAGCCATAACTGGAAGTGTGAATAAACAATAATAACAACCACTGTCTCTTTGTGTGATGTTAAGTGTCTGAATGTTTTGAAAACTGACCCGTTTCAAAAACTGTCAGTTGGCTGCAGCGTCACTTCCCTCCTGTGAAGTCAATCATTCCTCGACTGAACAGGTTATTAGATCACATATTAAACCCAAACCTGGAACTCCAGCATTCTTACTTTCCTGTTTTGGGAAAAGATCAGGGAAAGAAAAAGAAAACGAGTCTGCAGCCAGCTCTGTGAGGCTGAACTGCTAACGTCAGCTCATGGCGTTTTTCCATTACATGGTACCTGCTCGACTCGCCTCGAGTCTGCTTGCCTTTTTTGGTTTTCCATTACGAAAAAAAAGTCCCTGGTACCTGCTAACAGGTAGCCTACTTTTTGTAGTATCACCGCCATCGAAGTTCCAAGCGAGCTGAGGCAATACCAAAAGGTGACATGAAAACCTGCAGACTACTGATTGGTCAGAGAGAATCGTCACTAATCACTGCATCATCATTGCCCATTGGTCAGGGGATAAGACGTGAACAAATCAGATTTTCAGTAAGGATCAGGTAGAGATGGTCACAACAACTGACTTTACTTCAACTTTCCAAATCCAGCAACTGGCTAAGCCTGGCCTACTGCAAAATCAATCAATCTAACAGTTTCATTCGTCATGCTCCCAATGAACGCATTATACGTTTGAGTCAAATTCGATGTAATTTGATGAGAAATCTGACTTGATAAGATGTTTTCCCCCAAAGCTGGATTTAAGATAATGATGGGAATGAGAGAAAAGCTCTACAAACAGAAACTGATCCTGGCCTTTGTTTCACTGGTAATAAACCACGCTGCCATGTGAAATCACAAATCAAGCCAGCTGCCATTGAAAGGTCCCACTGCAGCAGACTGATAGCAGAGGGAGAAAGACTGAGCAGTGCCAGAAGCATCCCGACTGTGAGCTCTTTGGGAAAACGTCCTGGAAGCTCGCTCTCTCGCTCGATCCCACGTCCACTCCAATCAAGTCATTCTGTGGATGCACTAAACACAACAGAGCTGCTCTTTGCTGGGGGTGTGAGGCTGCACCAGTGAATGGGGCCCTACACCAGTTTCAGACTGGTGTAGGGCTGCTGGGAGAGATCCCTGGCTGTGTTGAGCAGCGAGGGGGTCCGAGGCCTGGACCAGGCCTGGTTGGGTGTGTGTGTGGAGGGGGCCTTTGTCGCTGCTGTCGCCACGGCAGCTCACCTATTGAGGGTAAAGTCTAAGATATGTAAAGCAGCAGTGTTTCAGTGCTTTCCCTCCGCTGTGGAACAAACAAAGACATAAAGAAATCAAATTAAAGTTTGGAAAGGAATGAGTGAAGAGCGGGAGAAAGAGAAAAAGTATCCTCTGTGGTAAATGCTTATGCACCGGACCAAGCCATGTGTTGGAATCCGATGCGTGTTGAGAAATGGAAAAAGAAAGAAATCATTAAAAAGACGGAGTAAAGTGGAGCGAGATTACTATGCCCTTGTTTGCCCGGAGTGGTATTTTCTTTTTTCATTGAGCCGGTCCAAGTCCTGCAAGCGGCTTGGTGAGTCTCCCACCCAGCATTGAGAGGCAGGCCTGGGCATGCCCGGACGCCAAGGTCAAACTGTGGCCGCCAAGAACGCGCACAGGGCTCAGCCTGCCCCCCAGCAGCCAGACTCTGTTTAGGTTTGTTTGTTCAGTCCGTTTCCCTCTTCCTGCCTCCACAGGGATCGCCTCAGCAGCTCGGCCTCTCTGGAGGGTTCAGCAGCACACGCAGGTATCATGTTCCTCCAGGACGATGTGGATGAGATGCTGCTGTTGCACACCTTCCCTCAGCATCATTATCACACTCTATATAGGGCATCAGTGTATGTTAGCAAAGTATATGTTGCCACAGAATTGAAACACCTTTATGCAGGAACATTTATTTTTTTATTTTTTTTTGCCACAGCATTGCATGAGAAAAGAACGAGCGGCAGCACCTGAAGGAAACAATGCACAAGCTGGTGTGAAATGGCGCAGACGAGAATGTAAGCTGAGAATATGTTTGGTAACTGACTCTAGTATTTAGAGACCATTGTTCTGTCACTGCAGTGAGTCACTAACCTTTGTGTTACCTGGACAGCAAAACACACTCCAAAGTATACTGGAGCAAATAAACATGGGGCAACAAACTTTTCTTAGAGGACTAGCGTTTCAACAACAGGCGTCAGTGTCTTCATCAGATCTAAACGGGTAGGGGCAGAGCCAGATGTTGTAAACATTCGGGGTTCAGCCAAAACCTAGGGGGTCCAGGGGGATTTTTTCCACCATTTACGGCAGCTATTTGCACTATTTTTCAAGATGTTTGATAATAGAGTGCACAAAAGCCTGCAAGAGTTTAGATGGAGGTGGAGTATCTCTGTATACCTATGGCTGCAAAGTCTCTCTGGTCAACACCCATAGTTCTTCTAGAAGTTTCCCAGTTCTTCTAGAAGTTTCCCAGCTCTCTGTGAAGGTTTACTGGTCACTCCAGAACTAGCTTTGTCATGCTGGTCTTCTGCGCCTCATTCAGTCTCTAAAAATACCTACAAAAGAACGTCCCCCAGCCCTGCGTAATGAATAAAGAGGCCCTCCCACTGTTTCCCTGGGTATTGTCTCCATGTTGTTACACAGAGTGTGTATTGCTCACTAAGCCTGTGATGGATGTCGGATTACCCCTCTGCCTGTGTCTTCCTGACAAAGAAGCATCAGCCTGCACTGCAACAGTGGACACACACAAACTCACACAGAGGCAAACATGCAAACACACACTCCCCAAACATGCCACCGTAATCCTGAAGACCCTGCATACAATGATCTACAAATCTTTGTCCTGACCCTGACACCCTGAACACATCAGTAGCCATATGGCACTGACAGGACATTCGTGCTTTTTAGAGCAAACAGTTGTGTTTTGATAGCTATTGATACAAAGACATCTTACACAAAAAGACCCAAATATGAAATAATTACCCAGAGAACAAAGTAACACTTTCACAATATTTGCTTTGTCCAACAACATTCCAAACCTCAACATTATTACTAATACCATTAATTAACATTATCAAAAGGAAATCCAGGAAATGTTTTTACATGAAAAATGACTTGCTAACTTACTTACTAACCACCTAAATAGTTTCACGTTCATTTTCTGTCATTCGACTTATTGATTAATGGACTAATGGTTTTAGCTGTACCTGTTTAAACTGTTGGGGAGTTTCATTCATAACAAAACATCAGATATTATAAACTCTTCATTTGTTTTGTGTATAAAAATCTTAATTTGTAAAAAAAACTCAAGCTGTCAGATACATGTAGTGGAGTAGAAGTATAAAGTGGCATGAAAACAATATACCTCAGATTTGTACTTAAGTACAGTAGTTTTTCTTGGTACATTCGAGCAGCGAGAGCCCTTTAAAAACTTCAGGACATCAGATCCTGGATGTCTGTACACATTTTGAATGTGTTTGGACTGAAAACATTCCTGTGTTAAAACAATGCGTTGGTGGGTGGGTGTTGTTTCAGGTACGGGTGAGACGATGAAATATGATCCATGTTTCCAAACTCAGATCAATTCTCTCCGAACCTCTAACCTGGAGAAAGTCATCCACACCTTTATCCTTCAACCCTGATTACTACAACTCTTCATATTTTGAGAATTCTTTAACTTTAACTTTTTTCAACTAAAAACACACGTATACTGTATTGGACTGTAACTGTCTAACTTAATTTCTAATGAAGCCTCTGTAGGCGTTTATTTTTGCTTTTGCTTATGATTTCTCCTTTATTTTGCTCTGTAAAACACTCAAGATGGATTTTCTGTGTAAAGTGATACATAAATAAAGGGAGAGGGAAATAGCCTTTTTAAAGTAAAAATCTAAAAGAAGGAGCACTTTGGTAAGGTGAGTGAACTTTCACAAAACCCGGACTGTAATAAATCTGGGGCTCCATCCAGCCTCTCTTTCTGTCTGCTTCACCATCCCTCCACAGCCCTAATCAACCCCACAGCCTCCGAAGACCCATTACCCCCCAGTCCTACATGACAATAGTACCAGCCGTTACCCAGGAAACAGGCCTTTCATTAACTGTGTGATAAAAAAGATGTATTCCCCGTCTCTTCTCCGTCCACTTTTTCACATCTTGTTTTTTTTGGGGATCCTGTAGATAAGCTTCAGCTCTCCAGGGCTCCCAGCAGCTCCCAGCAGATCCCTCACCAACATTGTTTTCCAAGACTTCTTCCAGAGGAATACCAGTGGAGTCGTGGGGCAACGAAAAGAGACACGTCCCGACTGCAGAGAACTGATATTTTCATCACTTTCAGACCTCCTAATGCCTATATCTTTGAATTATCCGTCTGAACTTTAACACAATATGCTGTTCTCTCTCTTCACTCTGTTACACACACATGCTTACATATTAAATGAATTATAAGAGGCATCTCAGTTGGGGAACAGTGTAAGTTAGGGTTATATTATTCAAGCCTTTCCGGACATACCAGATTTGTTTGGCAAATATGTTTTTCTTTTTCCACTTTAAACAGGAGTTTCGAACGCAACTTATCACACGATGAGATTCAAAGTTTATTTTCGACGTAAAGTCCACTCAATAGCTGTTCTGGAGCTTTCGGTCGTATTAGATGATCTTCCTTAGCAGATGGAGATGGCCAGTTGTCGTTGAATTTTAGATGTTAAAACTTCAATTTTTCTGACTTCCCTCTGCTGAGGACGATCATGATCAGCAGCTACTAAATGCACCTTGTGGTCCAACTGCTGTTTGTTTGAGTGCAAAGTCAATCTCAACTTTTAATGTAAAGTGATACTTTTGAAAGAAGAAATAACCCGTCATCACTCTTTTTTACCTGTGGTATTTTTACACTGCATGTTTTTTTATGGTCACAATGGCTGCTGTGCAAAAGTTACTTTAAGCCAACATGGACGAGAACTCCTTAAAGAGGTCAGAAAAATTGAAGTTTGAACATCTTTGAGCATACAGTCAAAGATAATGTGATGTGATTATAAGCTCCAGAGCAGCGAGTAGATCTTGTGGTTTTGTCAGTTGTCTTATGATGGTGTAAAAGTCAAGTCAATATTATTCATATCACAAATCGCATTCTTACATCTTTGGTTTTATGTGGCAGAAAAAAGCAGTTTTAGAGTGAGAAGAATTGTGTGTTTGTGGCATGAAAATGTTCAAATGTAAAAATATCAAATATGTGCACAATATGTCCGGCAATTAGTAACCTTCCTCACTTCAGCTGAATCCGACTGTAAATGGCTGCACCATCGGGTGTTGGCGTTTAGCGCTTTCAGTTTGCAGCGTTTCTGGGTTGGAACAAGCAGTAAGGGTTAGCGTTTCACCAGGAGGCTCTTCTTACCTGCAGCCGTCAGCAGGGCCAGGGAATAATACCTGCATCAGGTTACCACGGGCCTCTCATCTAACCAGCCTGCCACATTATAATTATATAGCCCTGCAATCCAGCTGGAGAGCTAAGTCCAGCAGGCAATAGCTGTCCAGGGGGGCTTGCAGGGAGCTCAGGTTTGGGGGGAGGAAGGGGAAACGTCAGCTCTCCTTTCCCGGAAAAAGCACTCGGGCTTGGGCATGAAGATGCAGGCTCCTGCTCTTCCAGCAGAGTGTCAGGTGTCCATCGTACAGAGGTGTAGTGTTACAGCACTTTATCTTTGCCCTTCATCTCTCAGCCATCATTACCTCATCAGTGACCACAGACAGACACGCTCACTGACAGAGAGCCCGTCTGTTCACCACCCTGGGGGGGACGCAGGCTTCTTAAATTCTACGTATTTGCATTTGATTACATGCCGCTATTCATCTGACTCTCTAAACGCGAGCCACCTTGCTAATCTGCAGCAGGGTCAGAGAAAGACGGTGTGGTCTACAGCGGGGCAGACAGGCGGTGATATATGGGGCCGTGGGACACTTGTCCCGGTTAGACCCCACACCAACCCAATGAAGGACCACAGATCCAAGCGCCATGAGGAACAAGAGTCTGACTGAGCACAGACAAAGACCTGAAAGAGAAACCCAGCCACCCCCAGCTACTATTACCCATCCATTGCCTGATCACAGCAAGGGCCCGAAAGAGATGAGCAGGAAAAGACCAACGTAAATCTCCCGTACAGGCGCACTAAAGCAAAGGGGGGAGGGCAAGACAGCAAGCAGAAGAAAACAAGAGGCTCTAACCATGCTAGCTGCTCTGTGATGCTAAAATCAGCATGCTGACATGCTCACAATAACAATGTTGACATGCTGATGTTTAGTTATAATGTTGACCATGTTAGCATGCTAACATTTGCTAATTATCAGTAAACACAGAGTCCAGCTGAGGCTGATAGGAATGCCATTAGTTCTGCAGGTATTTGGTCATAAACCAAAGCATTGTACATATTCAAATGGTGACCTGATGATGGCGCTAGATGAAAAGTCAGAGGATCACCAAAGTTATTACAAATCATCCTGATGGGAACATGAATGATGAACCACATTTCATTACAATCCATCCAATAGTTGTTGAGACACAATAACAAGCGTTTATTCGCAATAGCTGCAAACACAGAACACGCAACGTTGCTGTGGCTATTGGGTGGAGACATTTTTGTGGACCGACCAACCGACAGAGACATAAAGCTGCTGATCGCCGCTAAAAAAACAAACCATTAATCTTACCATAAATAATCTTATGATGATCACTAAAGTCAGCAGGATTCATCCTCTGGAGAACTCAAATGTCTTCACATCCCTCCACAAAGTTTTATACCAATCTACCACATAGATATAGAGATATTTGACTAAAGAAAATGTTGACATTACAGGGAAAGTCAGAGGATCCCCAAAGTCATTAGACTTCATCCTCTGGAGAACATGAACATTTGAACCAAACGTCACAGCAATCCATCCCATTGTTGTCAAAATATTTTGCTCCAAACCACAAATGTCAACCTCATGGTGGTTGCTGAAGGCAACTTCAGAGGATCACCAAAGTCAGTAGGATTCATCCTCTTGGGATCATGAATGTCTGTACAATATTCCATGTTAATCCATCTGATAGTTGTTGAACTTGTCTGGACCAAGGGCAGACCTGCTAACATGGCTAAAAATAAGTAGAATATATAATTTGGACAAGCAAGATGCAGATGCAGTTTTCTTTTATTGTCAAAGAAAAGTGGAAAAGAAAAACAGGAAAGCAAAAGAATGCATACAGTGTTGACAGAACAATCATGAGGTAAAACGCCATTGTTATGCTTTCAAAGTGTATTTGATGATCTGACACACAAACATTTCATGGGAAAGAGTCCTTTCTCCCGTCAGAGTGTATTCACACCTCATAATACACAAACTAGTGAAACTGGTGTCTCTAAAGTAAACTGCATAAAGAGACGCCTACAACTGCAAGTAAAATATAACAAGTATCGCTGTACATTGATTGCACTTTCACACATTTTAAAGGAAAACAGGAGCAATAAGTATTTGCAGTGATTTGGATTTAGTTAACCAACAACACATATCCAAGCTGCATCAGATCTTTTGTTTTAAAAAAAAAGACATTTCCTCTTGGTAATAAAAAACACTGCCACCCTGTCGAGTCCCAAGTGTTTTTCTTGGCACATAGAAGGTCAGGTATTCATTTACAGGCACTGTGGCCTTTTTCATAGTGAGCTTTTTAAGGTCTTAATAGTTCTTGGTTGGAGAATTTTGCCTCAAGCTGTTTAAAATTTTACACTGCTAAGTATCAACGAAAGTGGTTACTAAATACTACTTCTACAAGGAATATTTCAGTCTGATATGAAATAAAACATCTCTGTTCACTCTCCCTTGAAAAAAAGCAACTTATCCTGCCTAATAATTATTAATCTAGTTAAACTGTCACTAATTATTTTTGAAAAATGCATACAGAGAATAGTTAGTACCAAAACCCCATGCAAAAAAAAAAACAACCTAATAGAGTAAATCACTCCTACATTAAACATCATTTGGCAAATATGTCAATATTCATCATCATAGTGCTGCTGTCACAGTATTTACATATTAAAAACAATTCTCAGCAACTTCTCTGTCAGTAGTTGTGTTTCCATACATGTATTTTAAGCATTGCATTAGAAAAGCTGTATAGGAAAAAAAATGTTCTTCTTCACTCTTGAGATGGTTTTGCCTTTGTGGAAAAACCATTGATGCTCTACATGGGACATTGAAACGCCTTTGCCGAATAAGTTCTGACGTAGCGAACATTTAACTCACAGGACTGATCAGCTGTTTCCACTGTCAGCTTCTTCCTGAATATTCCCGTAATGTGTCTACGTCTCCGGACAGCATGAAACAGAAAAATGAAAACCAATTTCTGAAAACCTCTCAATTTTTCTCTCGTAGATGCTAGATAGCCAAGGTGACTCTTTTTGTTTCTGGTTAGCCACCTCCACTTGTTCTACTCTGTTTGCTGGTGGATTATCTACCTTCACATTTCTATTTTGCAACATTTGAAATCCCCTTAAAATTTCCTGGATGATTGAATGGAAACAAGACTAATCACAGCCTTGGCCTTACACCTGCTGACACCACTGGGTTATTACTTCCTATTTAAAAAGTGTGGATCAGTTGTCTTCTGAATGTATTTAGGCCTGATGTACAATAAACAAAATGGACACACTTTTTATGATGTAAACAAAGACCATGATGTGTCATTCTGAAGGCCTGTTAACACCCGCATTTAAAAGAAAATTCGAAAGGAATCTCTCGCTTTGGTGACATGAATCAATGCAAATATATATGTAATAACATATTTCAATTTGTATCATTGACCAACAGCAGGACATCCTGACGGAGTTGACTTTGCCAAAATGGAGGAAGCTATCGTAGCTTATTAGCTGTGTGTTACCAGCCAGTTTTACTGAAGCTCATCTGTCAGAGTATAAACTGGTTTGCTATAGGCTTGCTAACTGTGGATGTATTATACAAACTGGATACCAGAGTCAAAGATGGTGTCCATTTAATCCAATAACAACTGATTGCAGAGAACAGCCCAAAAGGTGTGGCCCAGTGCACATGCTCATGCTGTCTTGATACATCTATGTTGCTAACTGACAGTCACTATGTCACCAAGCTTCTATAACCAAATATTTTGTGAAGACTGTTTCACTTTTCTGTGCCCTCTCAGGTGTGACCAAGCCCTAATTCTGAAAATTAGTTTTTGTTTGTCTCCAGTCATTTCATAGTTTGATAGTTCTGTTTTTCCCGTGATGATGTGAACTGCTGCTGTACATTGTGGCATTTTGTTCTCAGTAGGCATTGGGAATGCACTTCCTGCATGAATCAGCATCAAAATGTAACTCTAAAAATACTTTAAACATGTCAAAAAACACAAAAAGGGATGCTCGAGTGTAAAAAAACAAAGTCTGTTATTCCTAAGTGAGTTTTCAGTGTGAAAGAGGACCAACTATTCCTCAAAGGAGGTTGTCAATTCGGGTGCTCGGGTCTCCCCCTAATGAGTCTCCGAGGTCAAACAGCTGGTCCAGGTTGACGGTGGAGCTACAGAGGAAATCATTGCGACCCTGTTCCTCCTCTTCTGGCCAGGGGCTCTCCAGGAATGCGGTGGCGAGGAAGGTCTCCTCATCAAAGTCTGACACGTCATTATTCCTTCGGGTCTCCACCAACACGTGGATGTCCGCTGTCCCTGCGGGGGCTTCGACAGGAGAGATGTGGGTCCCCCGCACTGTCAGGTCCTCGTCTTTCATGATGGGGCTCAGAGCTTCGCCTCCCACCAAACTGAGTTCCCCGCTGAGGGCCGAGTCCAGCAGGGCGTCCCAGTCAAAGTCCCCCTTCAGAGGTCCGATCTCCTTCTGTTCGTCCGCGGAGAGCAGTGGGGAGCTGGAGCGCCGGGGGGCTTTGGCCCCACCATTCCTCGAACCCAGTTTCCTCTTGTGCCCACCTCTTCCCCGCAGCACCGGCCAGGAGCCCAGCATGGTTCCTTCAGCCAGATGAGGATCCCAGTTCTGGTCGGCGCCAGTAGCCTCTTCGAACTCCCAGAGAAGCCGCTGGGATTCAGGGTTGATGCACAGGCCATCCTTAATTCCTGTTGGGCTGCAGGGGCCTCTGGACTGAGGCTGCAGGTTGACCCTGAGCCTGTTCTGCAGGGCCGGGTTGATCTGGACCGGTGGCATCCGCTTCTTCTTATAGGCGCCGCTCAGGAGACGCTCAGCATACTGCGGGTCAATCTTCCAAAAACCGCCCTTCCCTGGCTCGTCCTTCTGCCGCGGCACCTTGATGAAGCACTTGTTGAGCGACAGGTTGTGTCGAATGGAGTTCTGAAAATAGAGAATCTTGTCTTCACATGATGCTGGTTTCATCAAACAAAGCCTTAATTTGGACACCACCTTAAAGGAATGGTTTTAATACTTTGGGAAATACGCATGTTGTATACTATTCTTAGATGTTCCGATTAATACCACTCTCATGCCTATATGGTAAATAAGAAGCTACAGCCAGAAGCTGGTTAGCTAAGCTTAGCATTAAGACTGGAAACATGGGGAAACAGCTAGCCTGGCTCTGTCCAAAGGTAATAAAATCCACCTAACAGCACCTCTACAGCTCACTGACTAACATGTTATATCTTCTGTCTGTTTAAACCTGAAGTGTAAGTTGTGGTTTACCAAAGCAAAGCAAACTTTACTTAAATGAATCTCACGGGACATGAGCATTGGGAACCTGTCTGGGTGAAACCAGTATATAGACGGTTGCTATGGCAATTGGAGGTGCTATTGCATCGGATCACTGGAGCAGGGACACAACAGGAATTTAGTCAGGATTTTATTTTTCAAAGTCTGGTCATTTCTTAGTTATGGCTATTATGTGGTTTTTGTAATTCTTGCTGCTTTAGCCCCACATTTAGTGCCCCCTATGACATACTATGAATACTCCAGGAGGTCACTGGAACAAGAAATAGTTTGACACATAACCTCCAATATAACCACAAGTTTTTTACCCTTGGGTTTTTGTACGGTTTAAACAGACAAGACATTACATGTTAATCAGTGCGATTTTGAGGTGCTGGTAAGTGGATTCTGTTACGTGTGGACAGAGCTAGGCTAGCAGTTTCCCCCTGCTTCCAGTCTTTATGCTAAGCTAACCAGCTGTTAGACATGAGAGTGGCTTCAATCTGAACATCTAACTCCTGCAAGGAAGCAAATTAGTCAAAATGTTGAATTATTCCTTTAAAGAGAAGCTACCTTTAAGATGACATCAACCTGTATTAGGGGTATATGAAGTAGAGATGACAGAGCACCATACATCACATTATTGCACTGTGTACCCTTGCATTCATCCCATTGCTCCCCCCCTCCCCCTTCTTCACTCAAGTCTACATCAGAAAGCAGTGACCCGATGAACTTTGTTAAATATTATCTGCCCCGTGTACTGCTTTACAATAACAGAATGCTCTGAAACGCCTGAGCCAGACACTGAAACACAGGAGTACAGCTAACTGCTTCATCAATCATTTATCCAGCTAAATTAAACCTTTTTCCTGAAAATTACTGCCCTTTGGAGGGAGAATCTGCTGCTGCTGCCTCTCCTCTTTCACCTCCATCAATTGTTTCTGCTCAAGCAGGAAAACCAGTGCGCAAAATAAGCAATGTAATCAAAATAAGAATCAACAGCATTGTTGTTTTCTATTAAGGTTTTGTGCAGCTGAGGGAAGTGAGGGAAGTGTTGCTGGCCTCTGGAGTTATTAATTACCACCAGCTAAGTCACTAATACTTCAGAGTGTGGCAGCATGACTCTCACTATGTTGGATTTACTTCTACTGTACTTTAAATAGAAATAATTCAAGTTCCCAGCTGTGATTTGATCGCAAAGAAACTAATTTTCATACAATGGAAATTGTGTTTGAAATGCAACTCCTTTAACTGTGTGTGGGGGGTATGTGTGTTATTTTTACAGTCTATGGTGTGTGTGTGTGTGTGTGTGTGTGTGTGGGTGGGTGGGTGTATGTGTGCGTGTGCGTGTGTGTGTGTGTGTGTGTGTGTGTGTGTGTGTGTGTGCGTGTGAGTGCGTGTGTGGGGTCCATACCTGCCAGGTGGGGTCAGCGTGTCGGTAGTAGCAGAAGTTGTCGGTGATCCACTTGTAGATGCAGGACAGAGTGATCTTGGCCTTCTTGCTGGCCTGCATGGCCATGCAGATGAGCGTCGCGTACGAGTACGGCGGCTTGATGTGCGCGTTGGTCTTGTAGTCCACCTCGTCGGGGCAGTGGCCGTGAGCCACGATGCCGGGGAGTGACTGCAGTCTGCTGTAGGCCGCCGCCGTGGGCTTCCCCGGGGTCAGGGGCATGCCGATGGAGGCGGGGTCCCCGGCCAGAGGGGAGGCCGGGCCATCGGAGCCGAGCGGCTGGTGGCCGAACAGGTGCGGCTGGTGGTGGGCCTGCTGCGGCACGTTGGCACCGAGGATGGAGAACTCCTGCAGCCACTGGAGGCTGGTCAGGCTGTCGTCCAGGTTGTCGGAGCTGCAGCTGCTGATGCTGCTGCTGTTGTGGACGCTGTCCCGCTCCTCAGCCTGGGCAGCGGCGGTCACCACCTCTTCCTCCAGCCCCACAGAGCCTTCGGCACAGCTCAGAGACAGCATGGCTCTCTCTCTGTCACCCAGCTCCTTCTCCTCCTCCCCCTGCCACCGCCTGACAGGACCGAAAATATATACACCCAACTTCAACAAAGTGCGAAAGGGCAGGACAATGATGGCCCTATTTGAAAACAGAGCCCCTGTGTGTTGTGCTTAAAGTGAAAGACTTTCAGATTTCCAATTCCCATTTAAATCCAGTGGCAAGTCTGTCACCTGGATGGATGCATGTGTAATGAGAACATGTGGAAGCTAAAACTTAAGAATATCCTGAGAATCTTAAACCCCATGTCTCTTTTCAGTCTCCATGTCTCAGAACTTTC
Organism: Perca flavescens; assembly: GCF_004354835.1. Lineage (NCBI taxonomy): Eukaryota > Metazoa > Chordata > Actinopteri > Perciformes > Percidae > Perca > Perca flavescens. The sequence continues at coordinate 23,739,080 of NC_041345.1, read as the reverse complement.
CTGAAAAACTCTGGTGCGCCATGACGCTCAGCGCAGAAAAGAGCGCACGTCGTTACTAACGGCGTCTGAAGGATTTAAACCCAAACAAATGTATTAACTGTTAAAGAATTTAAACCTAAACTTAAAAAAAACACTATCACTTGTGTTATTATAATTTAAATGGATTGTGTATGTGACCTTTGAGGACATTTGCACATTTAGGACGCGTAAAATACGCATCTTTAGGCTTTAACTACAATTAAAACCAAAGTGCTAATTATTTTTACATTTGATATTGAAATTACATGATATAATATAGGCTACTTGTAAGTATAGTGAAATATATTGTTTATTATTTAATAAACTTATTCAAATTAAACCGTTATAATTCAAGCTGACCTGATATTTCAGGCCTTGTGAACAGTTTACAATTGTAATATATATTCAGGGGATAAATGACTGAATCTTTTTATAATAACGTTAAAAACTCACCTTCTGTCTGCTGTTATGTTGAGTATAGAGACCTTTTAAATCCCAAAGGAGTATTGAACGTTCAGCCTCAGCCTGCTTGAGGTGCACCTGTTTAAACTTGTGAGGGACAGAAAGAAAAAGAAGAATTCCTGTGGACGGTGTTTGGCGCGGTGTTGGGCGCTTCTTCTGCTCTGTGGAGGTCTTTCTAACGGGTGTCAGCGGGCTGCAGGATCCGTCGGGGAGCCAGTTTAATACCTGGTGCAGGAGGTTTGTCCAGCAACCATAGAAACGGTACACCCCCCTTGTAAACAGCTTCCCGGTCCTCCATTGGCCCGCTGGTTTCTATAGCGCTTCATTTTTAATCACTCTCAAGTCAACTGAGGCTGCTGCCGTGCAGGTTCTCAAGCTGAGGCCCGGGGACGCAACAGGGGACCTTTTTACTGGAGCAAACGGAGGATTACTGTAATTGTACAGTCATTCAGCTAGAGATATTGAATTAATTTAAGAACATAAAAGATTGTGGCCTACATGTATCTTTTATTTTGACATGAAGTAGTGAACTGCTGAATATGAAAGCAGCATTTTTTAAATATGCAGTGGTGGAATGTAGGTAGCCTACATTTAGCCTACTCAAACAGGCCTACTAGCCTACTTAGGTTACTTAAGCTACTTTATACTTCTACTCCACTATGTCTCAGAGGCAAACTGTACCTTTTATTCCACTAGACTTCATTTATGTAGCAACTTTACTGGTTTATTTTCAGATTAACATTTTGTATATTAGCCTACTTTATAACAAACATATTGTTGAAGTTAAGAATACTTCTGTACTTTTACTTAAACATGGTTTTACTGTAAATGCAGGACTTTTAATTGTAATAGAGTAGGCTACTTTTACATTGTGGTAAATGTAATTTTGCCTGCTTGTCAGCTTGTATGTCCACATTATGTACACATAATGACAATAGGAGAAGAAAAAAAACGTTCTGGCTTCATCTCTGAATATATATAGTGACAAACAAAAAGTTGGACCCAGAGTTTGGACTAACGGGATATGTGTGTGTGTGTGTGTGTGTGTGTGTGTGTGTGTGTGTGTGTGTGTGTGTGTGTGTGTGTGTGCAGGAATGTACTTTTGAAAGGGAGAGAAAGGCGAAACAAAAAGGTTTGGCCCCCTGAACGTTGTATTAGTGTGGCTGAGTAGTTTCCTGAGGCCCCTCACAGAGACAACTGTAAAGCAATAAAAAGCCATCCTCATCTCTCGAGTCCTGACGTCTCTTAAAAGTTGGACATGGAGCACCGAGCACTTCTGACGACTGCAATGGATCAAAAACTCCAGAGTGTCTTATCTTCTGCGCTGATCACAGACACTGATCCGAGAGAGATTAAACTAACCAGATTTAACTTGACTGCTCTTGAGGTTCACCTCACTGCCAAGGTGCCAGTAAGCAAGGCCGTCCTCCACAGCGCAGCAAAGGAGGGTCTGGCTAGTCCACACAGCATTCCGGCGTGGGAGAAAAACGTGCTCTGATTTATTGGCATTTCTTTAAACCAATCAGAATCATCTTGGGCGGTGCTAAACACCAGGCAGAGCCACCGTGCGACTGCAAAATAGCCTCGGGAAGGAGCTTGTTTTGGTGCAACAGAAAACTCAGATTGGACAGAGAGTCTAGCTAGCTGTCTGGATTTACCCTGCAGAGATCTGAGGAGCAGTTAACCATAGTCTTCATAAAGCCACCGGAGTTTAGAATTCCAACACAAAGAAAGCGTGAGGTAACGGACATCCGGCTGAAAAGAGTGTCATCCAGCTAATCTCAACTAGCAATGGCCTCTGAAACGACTGGCAACTCGCGGTGCTCTAAAGCCGGCTCCCAGTAACCTTTTCTCGGCTAAATTTAACTGTAAAGACTGCTAAACTTTACTGTCATTGTGACTGGTTGTCACGTGACCAGCCGGCAGTCACCGTAATTTCGTAGGATATCTTTTGAAAGGGTGTGCTTAAGTTTTCGTACGATATTATTCGAACCCATTCAAAAGAATGCGTTGAAATTTAAAGTGAGATGGACAAACAGAGAAACGTGTCTTTTTAGATAAAACAAATGTTGACAAAGTTTTCCTTTGGGGACAACGGTAATAAATTGCAATGTATCGGAATATTGCAATATGTTTTAAATCGCAATGATATCGTATTGTGACATAAGTATCGTGATATAATATCGTATCGTGGGGCCTCTGGTGATTGCCACCTTACACCTACCTCCCACCTTGGTATACAGTATGGGTTCTATTTGGGCCTGTGTGTGAATATAGATATCAATATTATTTCCTTATGCTGGATTAATAAAGTATGCCTCCTTTTTTCTTAATGCTCTCTGTTACATTTAGTTTACATATTTGCAGTTGTGGAAAAATAATTCTGATTTGTTACTTCGATAAAAGTAATACAGCAATATAAAAATATTAAAAAAATACTACATGTAAAAGTCCTGCATTCAAGAGTAGTCATTATGTTATTTATTGGATTATTATTACTAAAGGATCAATGTTAGAGCAGCATTTTACTGTGGTAGCTGTTCAAGGTGGAGCTAGCTCTAACTACTTTATATACTATGGAGAGTTTTTAATATGTTTTATAAATCATCTTCATATATTTTGTATATAACATGTTGATTTGTGAAGTAAAGCCGTCAAATAAATGTAGTTGTAGTGCAGTAAAAAGCACATTATTCACCTTGGCGATGTAGTGGAGTAGAACTATAAAGTTGCAGAAAATGTAGAACTTCCAAATTGTACAGTGCTTGAGTAAATGCAAACTAGTTACTTTACACCGCTAAAAGAGTAAAATAACAAAGTAAATCAAACAACAAGGTCAAGATTAGAAGACTGCAGACTGGAGGTTCACTGGCTGATAGAAACACAATCAAACCAGTAAAACCAGTCAGCTCAAGGGAACAGGAAACAGGTCTTTATTTCACTCCTGACATCCTTGTTTCTGATCACAACATGCGTCTGTAGTCACATCTCATTGTTCAACGAGACAAAGCCTTCAGACGGCCCCCAGCCCCCCCACACATCACCTCCAGCCGGGGTCAGAGCGGGAGCAGCCGACCACAGCAACCTCACAGAGAGGAGAGAGGAGAGAGGAGAGAGGAGAGAGGAGAGAGGAGAGAGGAGAGAGGAGAGAGGAGAGAGGAGAGAGAGGAGAGAGGAGAGAGGAGAGAGGAGGCTCAGGGAGGCAAGGGGGTTACAGATAGACAGATGTAGATCAATGCATAAAAATATGAAGCAGAGTGTCTTGAAAATTACTTAAACAAAATGACTTAAACAGTTGTAGCATACAGAGTTTCCTAGTAATTATAAGCTATAAAACCAGTTGAAATGCAAATACTTATACACTATACCACTACAAATACAGGTCCACAGCCCTAAATGAGTTCACATGTGCTCTTTAACACATTAAGACAAAACCTCCTTGAATGATAAAAACAACCATGTACCTCTAAAGAGTCAAGTTTTCACGGTTTTCAGCCTTGTGACGATACATTTATCAGCTGATCCAAAAGGCCTTTTAAAGAGTTTATTTCACTTAACCCTCATGTTATCCTCTGGTCCAATTTGACCCGTTTTCAAAATTTCAGAATCAGAAATATTACCCAAAAATTAGATTGATTCCATATAAAAGTTGTGATCGTGAATTGTACGTGAGCACATACAATTCATGATCACTACTTTTATTGAATTTTGGATGTTTTATTCAAGTTTTGGCATTTCAAAAAAAATTGAAAGGGTTTCAAAAATGTCTTCTGACTAAACTTTGACTCTTTGAAGTCTCTGATTAACCATCAACATACGTTCCTCTAATATTAGTCTAAATATTTCATTTTCACTTCAAATTTCTGCTTTTTTAACTCAAAAATTAGGTATCATTCCCTACAAAATGAATTCCAAAAATAAGTGTAAACCTAGTGGTAATAACTTGGTGTTAGTGGTGTGTGCATGTATGTTGGCTGGGTAACAAAAGCATAAAAAACGTAAAAAAGCGATAGAAAGACCATAGAAAAAAGCATCAAAAGTGAATAATTAACGCTGTCAAACAAATATAGTGGAGTAAAAAGTACAATATTTACCTCTGAGATGTAGCAGAGTAGAGGTATAAAATAGTATATTACATAATACCTTGAACTAGTACTTGAGTAAGGCTACTTTGTTACTTTCCACCTCTGCTTTTATCGTTTTGCACTGTTGGTCAGGCCTCACTTTGGTCAGGTTAAAATGATGATAGTCATGTTCCACTTTCTTCTTCAATTTAATAGAATAGTGATCAATCATGAATTAGCAGGTTAATCAATAATGAAAAATAATATTATATGGCAGCTTGAAATCTGTTTAATGAAGCTGTAGTTTGAGTTTTTTGAGAATGATCAAAATCTAATGAGGTCCTGTATACCTGCCCACTAGAGTTATATATAGAAAGATCCTTCAAGTAAATGATTACACGTCTTTAAACTGTAAATCTAGTTAATATGACTTGTTTTTCGACCGGTTTTGTGTTCAGAGGTAATGTCAGCTGTTGGACAGACGAGGGCGTCAGATACCATTTAATGACAGAATGAAGTGTACTGTCTGACTCAGAAGCTGTGTATCAGTGGATCGATGGTTTTTCATATACCTTCATTGGAAAGTGATTTAAAGAAAATCAAATGTATAAAGGAAATGTTAAGCTTAATCATGATGTAACTACAAAATACCTTATTTGGCATCATAAGTGCCAGATAAGGAGCATATTATACAGTGGTGCTCATAAGTTTATGAACCCATGCTAAAGTTGACTAAAAAATCATCTTTTGGAAAATTGATCTTAATGCCTTAATTAAAAAAAAAAGGAAAAATCCAACCTTTAAGGACACCAATTTTCTTTGTGCATGAATAATGTATCGTACATAAATAAATGTTCTTCCTTAAAATACAGGGGGCATAAGTATACACACCCCTATGTTAAATTCCCATAGTTCCCTTTATTTTTAAAGGCCAGTTATTTCATGGATCCAGGATACTATGCATCCTGATAAAGTTCCCTTGGCCTTTGGAATTAAAATAGCCCCACATCATCACATACCCTTCACCATACCTAGAGATTGGCATGGTTTTATGTCGGTTAGCCTCATAGCTGGTTTGATTTGCATTGAAAGATGATTTTATGGAAAGTACCCCATGCCATTTAGTCAACTTTAGCATGGGTTCATACATTTATGAGCACCACTGTAAGTGCAAATATCTATGTTACTACTATCCTATTTGATAATGTTCACAAACCAAACAATAAAATGATTAATGGAGAAAAGCATCAGCCGATTAATCCAAAATGAAAACAACCATAAGTTAATCAAAATGAGCTCCAGCTCAACCAACTACAGTTAAGTCCTGCATTTACATGAATGCATGAGTAATAACAGTCTACTGATATAATATATAATAGTATAACTGTCACAGGGGACATTTTTATACTTTTAATACTTTAACTACCTTTTCATGATAATACGTAAGCCTGAATACTTTTACTGAAGAAACATTTTCAATGCAGGACTTTTACTTTAACAGAGTTTTACAGTGTGGTATTAGTACTTTTACTGCAGGAAAGCCAAACGCAGGAGCAGAAGTCAGAATCAATACAGAATTTGTCTTGGTGGCTAAATAACAATAAAAAAGTGCAAAGGTCAATAGACATAATATAAAATAAAAATGTACAATAGAAAATGTGAAAGAAATTTAAGAAATACATAACAATATCTGTTTTTAAAGTGGAAAAGCTGTGGAGTTTTGTGCAGGATTGATAGCCACATTATGGACTCCAACATGTGGTGAAAACAAACAGCACTCTCTGCAACAAAGTCCACTTTTGAGGAGACAGTTTCATGTTAATCATTCACTCCAGAGCTTTAACAAAGCCTCTTCACTTTTATGTTCTTGTTTTGGTGGAGAAATGTCCTTTAACCAATCAGAGAGCTGATCTACAGACATCAGCATCAGTGAGGATGACTGAACAACAACTCCAGGAAAAACAAATGAAAGAAAACAGCATTCAAATTATACGTAAGATGTTGTACCGGCCAATCACTGCTCTTCATTTCACACTTCCTGTAACTGTGCAACAGTTTCTCATCAGACAGCACATTACTTTGTTATGTTCTTTTCAAATCCACTAGACTCCTTTGACAAAAACATGAATTTGTTTTAGGTGTCTACATTTAGCTGCTGCCCTCGTCCACAGCAGTACATTGCTTATAGCTTCCATGTTGGTACTCCTGCCTGCAGGTAATACACTGACTATGGATAAGTACATACAACTCATACCACCCCATTTCAATATATCCCAACCATCCCTTCAAAACTGTCAGTCTTTGTTCAGGAGGTTCCTGTTTCTCCAGCACCAAACACCCTTCAGGTATAAACCTTCCAACAATACATAATTCATTGACTTCCTCTGTAAGATGTGCTTCCACCTGCACCACCGCTGAATTATTGAGAAAGAGAGCCGGTCAGCCTGCAGGCCAATAAGAGCTGCATTCACTTGATAAGCAGGTAATGGTTTTGCTATCAGTAGAACCGTTCTGGTCCAGTCAGTCCTCGGTACGTCAGGATGTTCCACACATGCCACTTCAGGAGGCCGACTGCGTTAAGATATCCAAATTAAAATGCTGATGATGAAATAGATCTTTAAAGACACACAATTTTATTTTATTTTATTTGCATATACCTTAGTTTTTATATAAAGCCTGCAGCTTCCTCAGAATTTAGTTTTCCTTTTGATGTGTAATAGAAAATTATTTTAGATAAAAAGATAACTTAAAGGTAATTAAAAAAAGTTTGCAAAACAAACACATAACTGCATATGACACTTCATGTAACCTGTGGGCCGCTGTAATTCATAAACCTATTAGGTACAGTAATTATGAAAGCCATTATTTTATAATATTTATAAGGTAGCAACACGAAATAACATTAATTAACAGATATGAAATACATGTGTCCATATATGTTAATATACTAAAAATAGTCAAAGATTAAGTATTTATGTTATCCTTCTGATAAGATAAGCCTTTATTGACGCGGGGAAAGTCAGGTGTTGCAGCAGCACAAAGACAGAAGTACAGTTAAATAAAATAAATAAAATAAATAATAACTACAAGAAGAACAATACAACTAGACAAATAAAAATAAAAATAGAAAACTATAAAAGAGGATTTAAAGACAAAGTTAAGAGGTAATGTCAGCAATATGTAAACAGCATACACCAGACTATATACAATGTATATAATAATAATAATAATAATAATAATAATAATAATAATAATAATATAGTATGGGATATAAGATATAGTATATGGAAATATAATATTATTATTATTATTATTATTATTATTATTATTATAGGCCTAGTATAACAATGTATGCTAGTACAGCAGTATAATATAGAATATCAAATTAATATGGTACAGTAAAGTAGTAAAGTATAGTACGGTATAACATAGTTTACAATAATTTCTACTAATATGATATATTAAAAAATATATAGTAGAACATAAAATAAATATACAAATATTTACTGTTAATGTGTTTAGCGAAGCAGCCAATCAGTTCTTTGAATTCAAGCCCGATACCCAATCAAACAAATGACGTCAGCGTAACGGACATGAATAAAATCGCGTGGACAACCGAAACGAGGGCGGGGAGGTTGTTAACTGTACTCTGCTTGACTCCACCTGTCGGCGGTGTCTCCGAGTCTTAAAACAAGCGCACTAGTTAGTTTAAACGCGTCAGCCAATCGGCGCTTCTCTAGTACTATCTTCGCTGCGGAGCCGTCCAATCATGAGCGCCCTTTTCTTTGTTGTTGGTGATGACATGAAAATATTGTTGTTGCTGCTGGTGGAGGCTGCGGAGACTCAGCGGTGGGAGACAAGCAAGCAGGCAGGAACGGGTTTGGAGGATTTGAGGCGTTCAGAAAACTCGATCCAAGTGAAGATTTCATTTATTTAGTTGTATTTTCGACTTTACAGCAACTGCGTGTTGCGGGGAAAGCGGTCATGTCGGTGAATATGGACGAACTCAGACATCAAGTCATGATCAACCAGTTTGTTTTGACGGCTGGATGCGCCGCCGATCAGGCGAAGCAGCTTCTACAAGCGGCCCACTGGCAGTTTGAGGTGAGACTGAACGTTTCCTCTAGCCTGCTCTTATAATGTCTGACCGCTTATTGAATATTCCAGCTGTACTCGAGCTGTCGGCACATTTAAATGAACTCCTCGTGTCGGTTATTTCGAGTGTTTTGTGTCCTGCTTGACGACCATGCGCTCCTGTAGCTAACAATAGCTAAGTTAGCAGCACTGAGGACGTGGTACTTGGTCGTGTTTTTTTTTTTGTTTACATTATAGACAGGAATTCACCGTGTCATTGCCAGGCTAATTGTTGTTAGCCTAGCTGCTAGCCGCCTCTATAAAACAATATGGTCGCTCAAGCTAGCTAGGTTATTGTTTTATGATTCAATGGCTGTTATCGAAAAACAAATAGCTTGATGTCAAATCACTGTTGCCATCTTGTCTGATAACATGTTCTCATCCATTACTCACTGATTTATAAACTACAGGTTTGGCTTGTTTGTTCAGATCAGATCTCACAGGATGATAAACTGAACCTTTCCTGCTGAACGGGTCCAAAGCAATCCCTCAAATCACATTTCATGTTATTTAACTAGTTAGAAGAAAAAATATTTCTAGAATTTAATATGTTTGCTGAACTGCTAAAACCACTGATTATTTAACTTTTTGGTAATTGTACAAGTGGAGATCAGTTGTGGAATGTAGCTCAAGTATTACAAATTTGTACTTTTGAGTATTTCCATTTCATGCTACTTCATACATGCTGCTTTGTACTAGGGGTAAAAAATCCATACAGCATAGTATCGAGATATTTTTCGTGGCAATACTGTATCGATACACAGACGCCAAGTATCGATCTTTTACGATATATGTGTTGGTCAGTTTGTCTGCTTGACAATCTCCATTTTGCAGCAATAAAATGGAAGTGAGATGAACAAACAGAGAAATGTATATTTTTAGATAAAACAGATGTTGACAAAATTGTCCTTTGGGGACATCATTTGAAATTGGGAAAAATCTGAAGTTGGAAAAAAGGTAATACATTGCAATATATCGCAGAATGTTTAAAATCGCAATAATATCGTATCGTGACATAAGTATCATGATGATATCGTATCATGAGGCCTCTGGTGATTCCCACCCCTACTTTGTACTCCACTACATTTATCTGACAGCTTTAGTTACATACTGTAGTAGATGACAGTCTTTCATCCCCTTCCTGTCCAATGAAAACCACGTATCTCCAGATGTGTTGATTTTGAATGTTTGTGATAAACTGATGGATAAAGTTTTCCTTCATGTGTTGAAAAAAATTCCACTTCTTAAGCTAAATAAACTTTTTAAAAATCCTTTTTGGGGCAGCTGAAAAATGTATTGTCACAAAGCTGAAAACATGGTTGTTTTTCTGACACCATGAAAAGTGATCTCTTTAGAGATACAGGGTTCTCACAGGACAGCGACGCTATAAACATACAATGATCTTGGGATGCACCACCCAACGGTATATAAAGGAGGTAAAATTAGCACAACCTTAAACATCTACAGCAGTAAAATGCAACATACACATTAATGCAGCAGTAATAATAATCCAGAAACCTCATATATAATAGGTACAACACTGACCAGGAACATTTTACTGCACAGTACATACTTTTACTTTAAGTACATTGTGTTAGTTAAGTAAGGTTTTGAATGCAGGGCTTTTACTTGTAGTGGATTTATTTGTATTTGCACAGTGTATTTTCACTTGTATTAGTGATTTTACTGCAGTAAAGGATCTACTTCTTCCACCACTGCAGCAAATATAGAGATCAGACTCACTATACTTAGAACTAAGTGGTCTGACATTGATCCTAGTCTTGTTCAGTTATATATAGACTGATTAAGATGCGTTAGCCTTCCAGCTGTTCTCATAGTACACAAGCCTTCCTGTGCTATTAACACTTATTAAAAGCTGAAATAATTAGTTGAGTAATCTATTCCCGATTTCTCCAGTGTGAGGATCTGCTGCTTTAGTCTAATACGAGTGTAAAGTGAATTTATTTGGACTCAACCTGGGAAACTGTGATGTGACATATTTCACTATTTCAGACCAGACATTTTATAGACCAAGTGATAAATGAAAAAAATCAAGAAAATAATTATCAGATAAACAAAAAAAAATGTGAATAAACATTAGTTGCAGCTAGGGATGGGCAATATAGCGATATTATTTCGATATCAATATATGAGACTACATATCGTCTTAAATTTTGGATACCGTAATTTTGGATATTGTAATATCGCAATATTTGTGTTGTCTTTTCCTGGTTTTAAAGGCTGCATTACAATAAATGTATTTTATTTTCTGATCTGTTCTAGCTGTTCTGTTATTTGCCTTTAACCACTTAAGACATTATATCCACAGTAAAAATCTCCTAGTGTAAATATTTTGTGAAAGCAAAAGTCCACCCTACAATATTGTCACAATATCAATGTAGATGGATGTATTTGGTCGAAAATATCGTGATATTTGATATATCAGCTCTAGTTTCAGCCCTACAGTTACTATTTTGAGCATCATGTTCATATCTGGGGTTCGAATGCAAACATGAAGCCCTCTGGCTGTGTGTGTGATATATATCAGGCCTCTTGAACAGCTGACAGACACCTGAAGGATCTCTGACATCCTGCAGATGGTTCTGTTCAGACCACACCTCCATCTGTTGGGGCTGAGGGCTCATTGTTGGGCCAGCTGGTTCACCGGAGGAGGAGGAGGAGGAGGAGGAGGAGGAGGAGGAGAAGAAGAAGAAGGAGGAGGGAGGAGGAGGAGGAGGAGGAGGAGGAGGAGGAGGAGGAGGAGGAGGAGAAGGAGGAGGAGGCTCAGCTCCTCTCAGGTATTTGTTGTGATTGACTTAACTTGCTCAGGAGCTTGGTGGTGTCAGATTGACTCAGGGCTGAAGTGAGAGGACATTTTTAGTTGTAAAGTAGAGCTGAACAAGTCAATACTGTAATGACAGTAATAGAGCCCTGGCAGATATGGGATTTTTGAGACCAGTAGCGATTTTAGAGGGGATATATTCCTTGAAAATCGGATTAGGGCTGCGTATCGTTAAAACATTTTTTGATACCACTACCGATACCAATACTAGGGTTACACTATTCCGAAAATGTCACTATTCGATATTGATTTTTCAAAAAACGATTCACAGTATGTAAATGTAGTTACTTTTCCCTTGTTATTGCATGCATCATTGCAATTCTATGAATTGATTTTGAATCGATAGAGCTTGAATCGCGATTGGTATGTGAAACTATTTTTTGCACACCCCTAACCAATACCGTGACTTCCTAAACGATACTTTTTCGATACCAATTTTATGAAACAAAAAGAAATGACATTACGGCACAAATCTTTTTATTTATTTTTCAGCTCCTGCTACGTGAACTCTGTGCGTAACGTAGAGTTTGTTACGACATGTAACATTAAACAGCCAATAAGCAGCATTATTAGATCTTGGTAGAAGCATGCTGCATGTTGATTGGCTCATTGACACTGATGAGATTTACTCCTTAGGTTTTGAAAGTTGGTATTGAATGACGAGGCATCTTGATACTCTGTACTTGGAGGCAATCTCAGTCAGTGCCTAAAAATAAATGATATACCCAGCCCTACCGATTACCACACACGGCCGATAGGGAATATTGAAGCTGGAATTAAAATACACCTATTCTGTGTGAAGATATGACCAGTATTAGTCAGTTGCTGAGCGTTTCAATAAAGAACTATGTAATGACACCATTTCAAAATCACTCCAACCAGCGTTTGCTGCATTATATGTTCTTTGCAAAAGGTGTTCATATTTGCGCATATAGCAGACAACATATTCGCTAAGCAACAGTACAGAAAAATCTTTAAAGCAAAAATGCCAAACATTTGACTGTCAAACTGAAACAGAAGTGTGTGCTGAGAATAAATTGGGATCTAGGAGATTCTAAAGGAAATGTCCCATATTCTCTGATGGCTTGCAGACAAAGTAACTGTAAAATCAACTAATCATCACGTCACCTTTTAGTATCGCCTCAGCTCGCTTGGAACCCCGACTGAGGTGGTACTAAAAAAAGTACCGGTTAGCAGGTACCAGGGACTTTTTTTCATAATTGAAAACCAAAAAAGGCGAGTTGAGCCGGTACCATGTAATGGAAAAGTGCCATATGTCTGATAATAATACAAAGTATTTCTTCTTCCAGCCTTTTCAGACAGTTCATTTCAACTTTCATCTTTGACAGTATTACAGTTCCGTTTCCAGCTTTTCTAATAAGCTCTTCACTTATTTGGGTAATGCAGTTTAGCTTCCAACTCTGACATTTTTTCCAGATGTTTCAGCAGTGCAGTGCAGTGCAATGCATTTGAGGTTTAAGATTTTTCATACAATTTGTTTCATATTTCTGCATTTGTGAGTCATTATCAGTTACAAAATATACTCAGACCTCACAATGTTCTACATCTTTTGTCATATTCAACTTTTAAAGCCAACAGTTCAGTTTAGCGTCCGCTTTTAACTTTTTAATGAAATTCATACTTATTAAAACGATTTCCACTTTTTCAACTGTTCTTACTTCTTCAACTTTTTTGAAGCTATTCACCCAGTTTAGCTTTAGCAATTCAGCATTTCCACGCATTTTCTGCAGGAAATGCATTTTCTAGTTTATTTTTAATTTACCCCATGTGGTTGGCTAAATGTAGAAAGACTGCAACTACAGAGTATTTTAAACGATGATTAATCCGGCTAAGATATTCTCGATTAATAAGCTAATCGTTCGGAATAGGGGTGTAAGAAAAAATCTATACACATGAGTATTGCAATATTTTATTTTGCAATACTGTATCGTTTTTTGTTTTTTTTAGTTTACGTGCAAAAATAGTCATTGTGGTCACAGTGGTTCACGTTTATGTTGTGTTTAAACCCCCTACCGCTGACCACTAGTGTCCTTGCCTAGCAGTGCCTAACTTTTTGCTAGAAGCTAACAATGTAGCTAGGGCTGAACTTTGGCCTACTTAGCATATAAATATTAGCTCACTAAGAACCTGTGAACCACAATCCAAAACTGGCAGTTTGACTTTCTCTGTAACGAATTGTTTACCTAAAGTAAACTTCTTTGGCTTTTATGCACATTTCCTGTCAAATTGGGTCAGTGGACTGATGGTTTCAGCGCTGATATGCATGATGTATGTGAGACTAGAGAACACAAGGTGCTATTGTGTCTGGCTCCTCTCTGTCAGGGTGAGAGCGTACTGGAGTAAACCGACTATTGTTTGTGTCGGTGTGACAGCAGTGGCCTGGTTATTCTCTGCGTTCTGGTTCTGGCTGTAAGCCGAGGCCGAAGGCGTCTTCTGTCCTCAGCCGTCACCCTGAGGACCGCCGGTGGCATTTCAAAACGAAGATCCATTTTAATTGGGGAATCGATTTATTTTTAACCTGGCCCTGGCTAACTGCTAAGCTAATGTTAACTAAGTTTAACACTATCATGGAGACCTAAAAGCATTTTAATTGACAGTTATTTAACACCATGTTTTCTTCATTGCTGTAAGCAATTTTAAGTTTTTACAAGAAGAGACTTTTGAGTCCTTTCATTGTTTAAAATGTGACAACAATCAAACACTTACGCAACAACATACTTATACTAATCACTTTAAAACTTCCCTGCTACATTACATTAACAACCTTTTCTTCACTGTGATGTTTTTGGTCTACTGACGAAAGGAAAAAAGAAAAATCTCTCATAAAGGAGCTTTTAAAGAAACCCGGTAAACTCAGTTCCACTGTTGTGTAACACAGTGTTTGTGTTTACAGCAGCAGGAAATGTGAATGGACAGTGTGTGACATTAAAGTGACCAAACCAGGTCCTGAGAAAACGAGTGAGAGGAGACAAAGAGCAGCGCCGACTCAGAGGCTCTACACACAAAAGCAGCAGAGCATTTTGACGCTTTTGAGATGTGTGTCACGTTGTACGGCAGACATTCCTGCACTACCGCTGCTGTTGTCAAACAACCAGAGCGTGGGAGGGAGGATGGGGGGGCACTGCATTCATTTAAGTGTTGGTGAGAAAGAGGCCTCCGGTGAAGGGAAATGGAGGCTACGCTGAGCAGTAAAACAAGCTCACACTCTGTCTGATACTTCCTGTCCTCTTAAAAACACGGTGCAGCCCCTCATGGGTCATCATCACATTTGTCACACTTAGTGCTGGGTATCGTTCCAAAAAGTTTGATACCGATACCGGGACTTCGATACCGGTTCCTGAACAATACTTTTTTTCTACACCAATTTTATAAAAATCCATTTTAACAAAAGAAATTACAACATTACGGCACAAATCCTTCATTTAGGGCACGTATGTATGTATGTATGTATGTATGTATGTATGTATGTAACACAGCGGCCGTGGGTTTTTGACCCCGACCTGCAGCCCTTTTGCTGCATGTCATTCCCCCCTCTCCCCTTTCATGTCTTGAGCTGTCCTCTATAAATAAAGGCCTAAAAATGCCCCGAAAAATATCTTTAAAAAAATTAAAATCCTTCATTAATTTTTCAGGTCCTACCCCATCTCTGTTCGTTTTTCCTGCCTGTCTCTACGACGTGTAACATTAAAACAGCCAATCACAAACATTATTAGATCTTGGTAGGAGCATGCTGCATGCTTATTGGCTCACTGACGCTGATGAGATTTACTCAGTAGGTACTGAAATTTGGCATTGAATGACGAGGCATTTCTTCGATACCAAGGAGGCAATTCGGTCTGTGCCTAAAAAGTATTGAATTCTGTACCCGGCCCTAGTCCCACTTACTGGCTGCTCCGCTGCACGACAAAAACAAGCGCTCCCAACAGCTGTTTCACTTCCACATCCCACATTAGAGGTTGATTTGTCCTCAAAACCTTTTAAAAAGTGAACCAGCAACTGCATTCTAAACTATTAAAAACTCCTTTTGGAGAAACAGGACTCTTATAATGCAGAATAATTACACATATTTGTAGACTGGTGAGTTCACTTCCCCACCCCGATTAGCTTCTCCCTAAATGAATGGCGTGACATCACCCCCCAGCGTTTCCCATCATCCGTATGAATCAGCCTGTTGTCTCATTCAGAGCAATTATCAGCCGTTTTTTTTCTGTTTCTCCGAGGTCATGAAGTGTGTGTGTGTGTGTGTGTGTTTGTTCACGCCAGCCTTGTTCTGTGGTCACAACAAAGAGGAACGATGCAAGAAGCCAACTCATTTCCCTGTTTGTGCAGGGAGGCGGCCATGAGAGCTGCTGTTGACACTTTACACTCTCTGCAATTAATCGTTTTCTTCAAAATGCCATTCAGTCACTTTATTAATCGTTTGGTGATCAAAGGTTAGAGAATAGTGAAAAAATAAGTCAAAGTAATGATCGTCTTTATGATATTAAACGAAATATCTTTCGGGTTTTGGAATGTTTGATGGGTAAACCAACAATTTTTGAATTTGTCAACCTGGCCTTTTTAGAAATTGAGATTTATGACATTTTATGAACCAACCGATCAGTTGCAGCCCTTGATGAACAATTCAGTGTCCGTGTGCTTCAGTTTCACTCTGTGTCAGTTAGCTTGTGGCTAATCTGAAAAAGCCTCACTGTGGTCTGTTAACCCGATGTTAGATCCCAGCGTGGGGATAATAGTTTTATCCTGGGTGTTAACTGACGCACAGGCTGATGGCGAAGAGAGGGGGGGGGGGGGTCAGTTCATCCCCCAGGGATGAAATAAAGCCAAATGTTTGACTTCTATTTATGTTGTTATAAATTATAAATCAAAGTGCTCCTAACACAATCTCTCTCTCTCTCTCTCTCTCTCTCTCTCTCTCTCTCTCTCTTTCTGCAGACGGCCTTAAGCTCCTTCTTCCAGGAGGCCAACATCCCCAGTCACCACCACCAGATGGTAGGTCCACCCCCCAAAAAAAATAAAAAAAGAAGGCATGTGTGGCTGAACGCAAGCTGAATCCCTCAGTACTGGACAGTGGGATGAATGAACCTGCTTACCTGCTGGTTTCAGACACACAGCTGGGCTTTACACACCAGCTGCAAGTTTCACACCTCTGGTCCTAAAAACAGTCGCACAAAGAACATTTTCTATTGCAACGGATAATATTTGAAGCAGGTTATAAAACTAAAAAAATAATGTAGCGGTTTAAAACGGTTGCAGTACTAACATTCATCTCACCTGCGTGTCATATAAGATTCAGGTCTTAAGCAGTCGCTGTTCTCAGGCTCCCTCCAACAATGCTGCTTAAAAATATATATACAAGCAAAACTCGCAGTCAAAATGAAAATCCAGGACATAAAACACAAAATAGTGCAGATGCAGGAATAATGTATATAATATATTACTGTAGTGGAGAGGAAAATGTAAACTGCGGTGTGTGTGTGTGCATCGTCCAACGTTTTAAGCTTTCTAAACACGCAGAGTCGAGCCTGCTCGGTTTTTGTTGAATGCTCTGAATTCCCAGGCCCTCTGAACTACCCACAATGCAACCCAAGTGAACCCATTCTAATATTTAAAAAGGTGAAGGGCGCTTTGGACTCTGATGGAAAGTCGGTGTTAAATTATAATTTTTTTGCTTCTTCTTAACATTTGTTGTGTCTCGTGTGTGAAGTTTCACATCTCTCTTATAAAACTAAAAGTGTATGGTCATTTAGGACACAAACACATCACAGAGGGTGTGTCGCGCTCTGATCTCGGTTACATTAAGAGTCTTTCTGCTTTAAGGATGGGCGTGGGCACGGTTTAATCTTTAATTTCAGCCCTGTAGAACGGTAATTACCAGCTTACGAAAAGGAGTGACTGGACAAAACTCAGTCTGAATGAATCAAATAATTATTCCGTGGCTTTGGAGATTCGCGTCATCGGGTCGTGGGCCTGGTGCTGTGTGTTACGCAACCCTGTTTCTTAACTGCGTGCGTATCGGCGTCTTCTCTCTCGGGGTTCGTCGGATCCTGATCATGCAGGAAGAGCATGCCGACATCTGCCGCCGTGTTTTGTTTTCAGTCTGTTTCTCTTCCTCCTTCTCCTTCCGTCTGCTCTTGTGTGGGTGTACGTGCCTGTCGCTTGCTCTGGGCGGAGCGTGTCGAAGCTCGAGGAAGGAGGAAGTGTGTGTGTGTGTGTGTGTGTGTGTGTGTGTGTGTGTGTGTGTGTGTGTGTGTGTGTGTGTGTGTGTGTGTGTGTGTGTGTGTGTGTGTGTGTGTGTGTGTGTGTGTGTGTGTGTGTGTGTGTGTGTGTGTGTGTGTGTGTGTGTGTGTGTGTGTGTGTGTGTGTGTGTGTGTGTGGTGTGGTGTGTGTGTGTGTGTGTGTGTTTGTGTGTGTGTGTGTGTGTGACATCATCTCGGGCAGTTTGTTATTGTTTTGGGTGCAGGCAGTTTCATTGTGTGTGAGAGGGCTGTACAGCTGCACACGTCTGAGAGAAAGATTGGAGCAACCCAGGGGGAGCATCAGCTGCAAGACACACACACACACACACACACACACACACACACACACACACACACACACACACACACACACACACACACACACACACACACACACACACACCCTCCTCCTAAGCTCAAGCTGTCCCAACATGGCTCTGAGCACGGAGGAGAAAGAAGTCAGTGGTGCCGCAATAATGAAACTTTACTGAAAGATGAACTCGTTCTTAACCACAGAAGAAAAGTAGTGTAAAGACAGAGAGGACACTTCAAACAGGACTTCATGACTTTGTTACAGAGACATCAAACATCAATTCATAAAAAAAAGAAAATAATAATAAACCAGACGTGTAAAGACAAAACTGACATTTGCAGAAATATTACTTCCAAATATTATGAAGAATTAAATATTAGAAACAAACAGTGAGTTCAGACTCATCGGTAGTGAGGGAACTGGTTCTGTGGCATGTTAAAACATGAAGGTCTGAAACTGTTTAGTTATTTGGGCAAACTAGCAGCAACATGAGATAAACTTAATCGATCTTACGCAGGAAATAGAAGCTCCGCAGCAGAAGCACAGATGTAAAGTACAGATAGGTAACTTTTAAAAATTGAATACTTTTATACATTTAAACGAAACCTTTTTTTCAGGTTTCGTTTAAATGTATAAAAGTATTCCATTTTTTATGAAGGAATACAAACAAATGTGTATTGGTGTTTTAAGCCCCCAACGTCTCCTTCCAGGCATCGCTGCCTGGAAGGCACTAGGATTAGGCAATGGTTAGGGTTAGGGTTAGGGTTACGGGCCTTGAAGTCAACGCTCGCAGCGCTGCCTGGAAGGAGACGTTGGGGGCTTAAAACCCCATCGAGCCAAAGAAATGGTCACTGTTGAGGTTAGGAGACGAGGATGTTGCAATAAAACAGCAAAAAAATAAATAAATTGCAATTTGGGTCTCATGTTGGCAGCTTGAAATTCAGTATTACACTTGGCACCGAAACAAAGTGTCTCACACACTCATGCAGGAGGTAAACAGCTGAGGAGCGTGGGTTTTTAGTTCCCCTCCAGCTGAGAGGACCCCTCCTCTATTTCTGTCTGCTATCTGATCTCTGTGTGAGTTGAGTTATCATTTGAGGTGTGTGTGTGTGTGTGTGTGTGTGTGTGTGTGAGAATAACACTCTAATTGGTGCTCTCACTGAGGACGTTTGGCATTTAGCAGCATATCACATCTCCACGGAGATCCTGAAGGAGATCTCTAAGTTCACTGTCTGCAGTTAAAAACATAATTTAGTAAGCTGATCAAAGGCTAGGTTATAGTTATCAGCTCTTCGATGATAAAGTACTTTGGGAACATGTTTTTGACCCATTTCTTTTAATTTGACAAAATATGTCAATCTGTTCAACGCGTCAGTGTTAAATAAAGACCCTTATCTAAATAAAATAAAGTCACAGAACTACAAGAGGAAACATCTGATCAAATAATAAGTAAACAAACCTATTCTTAAAAGAATCTGCATTTAAGAGCAAATTTCCATATTGGACACTTTTCGCTACCAGAACTGTGTCCCTGGCTTTGAAGCAATATTTAAACCTTCATCTTGGGAAAAACATTTGTGGAGCAGACTGATCTCATGAAGTGGCGTACGTATGACACGCCAATTTGTTATCAAGACGCATGGTCCCTTTTTAGCGTGTTTATCAAAGGCGTTGGGCCGCCATTGACCTACATTACGTGTGAATTTTTGCCGTAACGAGTAGTATGAAAGGACATAAGTCCGTGGAGGGAGGTTGGATGGTGTGGTGGATGGGTAAAACACAGGACTTTCACCCAGGAGAGCCGGGAACGCGTCCCGCGTGTGGCGTTTTTCAACTATTCTTTTTTTTTTTTTTTTTTTTTTTTTTTTAAGCCTTCCCCAATGTTTCTTCCCTAAACCCAACCGTTTATTGTTTTCCTAAGTGTGTGACGTTGATCACCGTTGTGTTTTTGTGTTACTAAAGCCTTTCCCAATGTTCTTTTCCTAAACCCAATTTTTAATTTTTAATTTATTTTTGTTGTTCTCGCGATAGCACGGCACGTTCTCGCGAGTATGTTTACATCCGCTGTATACAGCGTAGACATACACGTGGATAGCTCAAATGCGTACAGATAACACGGCACTTGGCTTTAGGAATTTGGCGTGTATGTTTACGCAAAGTCATGATGCCATGTTGCAGTTAACTAAATAAATAAAAACATGAAAAATACTTGTAAACTTGTAGTACTTGTAAAATCCTGACTACAGCTGAGGGATTAAAGTATTTCGAGCCAAAGTGATGGAGGGAACCTCTCTCAGAAGGTGAAATAACGTGATAATGTGATGTTGACATTATTCAGGAGAATCTCTGTGTTTAGGAAAATCCAGTGAGCTGTTCAACTTTAAACTTCTTTCTGTTAACATCCTTCCTGTCGTGTTTGTTCCACAGATGTGTACTCCCAGAAACACTCCCGCCACGCCGCCCAACTTCCCGGACGCCATCACCATGTTCTCCAAGCTGCGGGCGTCTGATTGTGGCCCCGGCGCGGCCAGCGGCCCCTCCCAGGCGTCCATGGCCTGCTCCCCCCCGGCCCCCTCCTCCTCCTCCACGTCGGGCTTCAGCTCCTTCTGGGCCTCGTCGCCGCCCAACCACCAGCCGGCCTGGCTGCCCCCGTCGTCGCCCACGGGCCACCACATGCACCACCACCACTACCACCACCACCACCACCACCACATGCAACAGACTCCGATGTGGCCCCCCGTCTCTCAGCCCAGCAACTCCCAGCAGCCCCCCGTCGTATCGGTGCTCCACGGTCAGAGATGAGACTGAGCGGCGGGCTGCCTGCGAGGGGGGGGGGGCAGGGAGAGGGGGTCTGTTTCATGTGTAGCCAAATCGGGTTTGGGAGCAGGTGGGTGGGAGGGAGGGATCAGGGGGTTCACGTGTGGAATGAGAGGAAATGGGGAGAAAAAAAAAAGACAAAGACACTGTTTTCCTCTCGGTTTTTTTTTTTTTTTTCTAAACTGAAGACTCAGCTGGAGACGCTCTTCCTCTCCGTCTTCATCACAAGTCACCCGAGCCGAGGAAGAACCTGAGCGCGGTCTCCGATGGCGACACTGAGAAACTTCTTTCTTTTCATCATCAATGCAAACAAGCCCAGGACCCAGCAGAGCACTCTGAGGATTGGAGCCATGTTTTTTTTTTTAGAAACTCTTCTTCTTTCCGAGGGTTCAGAAGTCGGCAATAACCAGCAGATACACAAACAAAAAAATAACGGCTCGTGAGTGAAATGGCCCTCAGACGCACGGAGCATGTGTACAGTGTGCACAGGACTCTAGAGGTGTGTTTGATTTCCAGCCATAGAAGGGCATCACACAGTGAGACCTAACTGTGGCTGGATGACACGCCCGTATATATCAACAGTCAGTGCATCTCATGTATTACCTTTACGTCTGCGTCACAGGACCGATTCCACCACTCACACACACACACACACACACACACACACACACACACACACACACACACAAACACGTGGTGACCTTTGAAACGCCCAGAAGGTTGTTTTAAAAAAACAAACATTTAGCACCTCAAAGACTGACCTGGATGACAAAATATTCATCCTGCTGCACATTAACAAGGATTTCTCACTGTTTCCCAATCCTGACAAAAGATGGTTTCTGTCTCTGCTTTGAATATGTCGGACTTGAAAACAAAATAAAGTTTTATCATCAGTTTGATAGAGAGCCAGGGTCATGATGTCACTTCCTGTCTAGCGTCTGATCCACCAGCTCCTGTAACTCCTGTCATTTCTAATTCCGTATTTCTTTCATCTAAAAAAAAAAAGAAATGAGGCAAGTTTACTTTTTCATATTCAGCTTACTTTGTGAGCATACAAAAACAGAAAAAACTACACCCTCATGAGAATCTACCAGTACATTCTGTGGGCTTATGGGCAATGGTGTCCTTTAAAGGCAGCTAAAAACAGAAATATTGAATAAATGACAATATTAGGTCAACACAACTTCTTCATTATCTTTACATTATTATTATTATTATTATTATTATTATTATTATTATTATTATTATTATTACATGAAGTAAATCTAGGGCTGGGTATCGTTAAAAAAAAAAATTTAAATGCCAACGCCAACGCCAGTACTACTGAAGTGATACCGATACCAATAGACTTTTTATTTCTTCTTCATTTGATACCCATCATGTGAATTGAAGCATTCAGTTGCGTCAAATGCCAGCACCACCCTTCCTCGACCAAACAATTTCTACACAAATGCATTTCGAAAGTGTTCAAATTATTTAAATTTATTTAAAAAGTATAGCCAAACTTTTGTTTTGGTGGCATCTCGCCACGCTGAACTACCAACTCTATCAAATACGCCGCGCTCGGCGCCAATCCCGCGTCGCATTAGATCAAAGAACGCTTGCGGCGTATTTTCAGTTTCCTTCCGCTTTCTTTGTGTTGGAATTTTAAATTTGGTGGATCTATGAGGACTATGGTTAACTGCTCCTCAGATCTCTGCAGGGTAAATCCAGACAGCTAGCTAGACTATCTGTCCAATCTGAGTTTTCTCTTGCACGATTATTTTTGCAGCGGCTCTGTGCGGAGTTTAGCATCGCCCATGACGATTCTGATTGGTTTAAAGAAATGCCATTAAACCAGAGCACGTTTTCCTCCCATCCCCAAATGCTATGTGGAGTAGCCAGACCCTCCTTCAGCGTGCTCTGGAGGGGGGTCTGGCAAAGCGAGACTACCAGTGGCAGCACAGCGCAACTTCCTGTTTGGACAAAAAGAATGCATCTGTTGAGTTTTGTCAGGATAAAACTACTTTTAAAGTGGATGTTTTCTGGGGCTGTACGTACTCGCCAGTGCCAGCGTTTTAGGCAGTATCAGAGGCATTTCCAATACTGGTATCAGAACAACACTAGCATCGAGTACCGATACCCAGCCCTAAATGAATCCCACTAGTACTGTTGGCTGGATTTATTACAAATGTCAATGGAAGTTCTGATTGCACGTCGGCTCTCCAGTTCAATAAATTATTTTATATTTTTATACAAAACTTCGATGTTTCTCGTGTCGTACAAAAAGAACACGGACATATTTCTGTCTACCTGGATGGAAAATACAGTGGCAAAAAAAATCTTTTATGTTGCAGCAGACAGAATATTATTTCATCCAGATGGATAAAACAGTGTTTGAGGATTGTGTAAATCCCTTCGTAGGCTATATAATAAATATGATGATAACACACGAGAGGCACAAACTGTCATGTTGGACAAAGACACAGTGAATGATGAATTGTAAAGTAAAAAATATGATTGATGAGTTTAGTGGAACGGCAATAATTTGATAATTAGAAGAGCTGTTTTTTTTTTATGAGTCCTTTCAGCCTGACTGTCAGACTATTAACGGCGCCGCGTTGCTCCAGTAGGAGTTTTGTAATTCTTGAGATTGCTGGAAAACCTCATTAAGTTCATCGTTGAGTTAGGGCCGATTGATTTCCTGTTTTATTGATATCCAGTCAGTCTTGTAAATAAAGCCCCAAGGTTGCAGTCGTGATGATGAACTCACAAAAACACACATTTGAATCGGATTGAAGAATATGTTGGAGGTACCGATGCCATGTCTCTGTCTCTCCGTCCGTCTGTCTGCCTGCGGGGGTGGGGGGGGGGGTTTAGAGGCCAACTCAGTGATTTTCCACACAACCTTTCAGACACTCAACCACTCCTACCTCTGTCTGTCTGAATGGGAGAGGCCCCACATGTGCTCTGAATGTATTCTCTGCTGCAGACACAGACAGGATCAGAGGGTTTAAACAAGTACAAACTGCTGCTAAAGAATTTACAGCGGAGCTCGACGGACGGACGAGGTGGGGGGTAATTGTGAAGATCCACACACAACAAAACTCCATGGGACTTTGTGTGCGCTTTCCTCTGCACACACACACACGCACACACACACACACACACAAAATAAATCACCAGTAGATTAAATAATGAAAAACAGAAAGTCACTTTCATTTCACGAGGAAGAGGAAGCACTTATTGTTGACATCAGGGAGCGACGGGATGCAGAGAGAGAGAGAGAGAGAGAGAGAGAGAGAGAGAAAAGATTTTAGTTGTTCGCAGCTTCACACAGACAATCAATATTTCCACTGTTTCTGTATGATTTTCCTCTTTTATTTAGATTACAAAGGCTCACTTTGAGTCTGTCTCGCTTTCAGAGCTGTTTAAAATCCACAACCTGATATAAGATTATATTTTAAGTTAAAATATATTTCATTCATTTCTGTAGCAGATGTATTTTTTACATCTGCTACAGAAATGAATGAAATGATCTGTGTAAGTCAAAGGCAAAATCCCTCCTGAAACACTCAGAAAAACAGATGTTTTACACCTCTGGACTCGTTTTGTTCTTCTTGTATAATATTTGGACTAAATGGCTCTACAGTCATCGTACAGACATGTTTACTCTCCTTTGTCTGTGTATTTTACCTCCCTTTTAAAGGAGTTTTTGCAGGTTTAATAATATTACATTGTTGTTGACCATTCTGAATGCAACCAGGACAGCTTTACATTTTCAGATTATTCTTCGTCACTTGCAGGCAGCCTTATGAAAACGTTTGCAGAAGCTTTCTAGTGCTATAATCCATCACGGTGAACATTGGAGTTACAGGATCATTGAGGGGTTACGCAGTTTAAGTGCTGATTGACCAGAAAAGTCTAGATTATTTTCATTATCCGTGTATCTGCCGGTTTCTCCATTCAGCAATGAATTGTGTGTTTTGTAAAACATCAGAAAACCTGATACTATTGTGTAAAAGAAGCAAATTCTCACATGTTAAAGATGGAACCATTAAGTACATATATTTTAGCACTGCACTTAAGTATAAGCTTTAGGTACTTTACTTGAGTATTTCCACTGTAAGCTACTTTATACTTCTATTCTTCTACATCTCAGAGGAAAATGTTGTACTTTTTACTGCTGTACATTGATCTGACAGATAAAGTTGGATAGATAGTATCATGCAATCAGCTTAGAAAATATGCTTCATTATAACTGAATTAAAACCAACCATATTCAAAGCTTAGTGCGTAACTTTTTTCAAGCTATTGCCAAATGAGTTGCTACAAAGCTAATTAAGACTATCAGCTCCACACAACGCTCTCTGTACTTCTCAGTACGGCTATGTTCGGAAGATTGTCCGACGAAGAAACTTGAGTGAAGATAACTACCTCTTCTGAAGAGTCCATC
Source organism: Perca flavescens (assembly GCF_004354835.1). Taxonomy (NCBI): domain Eukaryota; kingdom Metazoa; phylum Chordata; class Actinopteri; order Perciformes; family Percidae; genus Perca; species Perca flavescens. Next base: position 23,713,735 of record NC_041345.1, on the reverse strand, counting down.
ATGTTTTTTTAATCCTCCGTGTCCTCCTTGGCTACTAGCAACTGCGTGGAGGAAGGGTGGGGGTGGAAGGCTTGTATCATGTGGACGCGCCGACAGTTTTGTCGCCATTACTTAGAATTCCTCATGGGGGCGTCAAAAACTACGCACTATAGCTTTAAAGTTAAAATCAGCCAAAACTCCAATCAAATATTACCACATTACATAAATATGTTTCTGCATGAGTATGTTCACTTTGAAAACTTTGAGAACATTTTGTGACTTTAATATAAAAGAATAGTTTTATGTTCACTGTGATGGATTACACCACTCCAGAGTTTAAGTGTCTGCAAGTAGATTTGTATGCCTCACTGAAATGGATGGAAGTCAATGGAACGCCTCCAAAGGTAGAAATGATGCATTCAAATGTTTAAACAGCAACATGTCGAGAAAAAGATTTGGCTGTGATGAAAAGTGAACAGGATATCTGTCTAACAGGCCTCGGTGCTTTAAATCAGGCAGGTTGACATGTTTTCTTTGCGATGACGGGTGACCTAAGGGCAGATTTTTCCTTTAAATCAAACAGTTTGTGGACGAGTTGAGGCGAATGTTTGAATGTCTGAAATGTGCTGAACTCCTGACTGATGAGTTTTGGTGACGCTGCGGGTCGTCTGCTGTTGCGTTTAATGGACGAGCTGCGGATTTCGGGGGGGTCTTTGTACGAGCTTCCTGCAGGGTGGATTACTGGCTCAGCTCTGTGATAGGGCTCCATGCAGCAGTGTTGCACGATGATTATGGAGATGTGGAATCTGTAAAATGCAGCTGATGTGTCCCAACCACCCTGAAGATTTTACAAACTGGGTGTTTTTTGTTTTTTAAAAAAGTTTAACTTTTATTTTTGCTTTTACCAAGTGGATGACGGTATTTTCTCTCCCTGTTCTAATCCATGACTCTTTTAATAGAGATTTCTCTCAAGTACTTTATATTCATTTCCTCTGTTGAAATTTGTATTTATATGTTTAATAAAACAAGGTATGATCTGCTACTTTCTGTGGCTTCATCTTTCACTGCTGACAGCCTTTTTTTCTCACAGTTGTTTTGGTTCTTACTGTAAAAGAGCTAAAGGATGGCTGAAAGTTCTCAAACTGAAAGTTACTTGTCTTTGCATGAAGATGGAGGAAGGATGTGGTTGCAGCTCTTTCAGTTAATGTGTGATAGACCCAAGTTTCCCAACATGACACAACTGCTTTGAAAGAAGAAGTGTAGAGCTGTTGTGTTCAATGACAGGACTCCAAAAGGCGAATCATAAGCTGCTGCCAAAAAGGTCCTAAAAACAAACCACATTCTGTTTCAGGATGCAGTGAATCATGGAGCTTTAAAGAGCCACGGGAAGACAATATTCAGACCCATCACTGTAAAAGTACCAACACATTCAGTCTTACTCCAGTGAAAAGTACATGTTGTGAAATATTCTTGTTATATAATATTAACGCATTTTAGTTGGAGTCATACAGTTATGCAAAGTTAATCTTAAAATCCTCAATCTTACAGAGACATTATTGTCCAAAGTGACATTTCTCCTCTATACGTCTCACATGGTTTAATTTTGATAACAAATGATCAATATTTCACTAAAAATTAAAACAGATTTGTTTATCATATAGATGTATAGATCTTAGTTTCTTCTTCTCTTGAGACTAGAGACTAACAGTGAAAAGAACGCTATTTTTATATAGGCTAGTTTTTAGAAAGGCCTCTGCCCGGGTTAGATTTTTCCCATAAAGTAACAGAATGATTTGCAGCAGATAGATGGCGCTACAGTCAAACATTCTCAGATTTCTTTGTAACCCAGGAAAGTCTGTGTTAGCATATCCAAAAGCTTTTCCTAATATTAATAGTAATATTCCTAAAAGCTGAAAAGGAACGTAAAAGACAACGGGTGATAACGTGAGTCACACTCGATCGGGCTTTCAACAGATGGAGACAATTACAGGATTGTAATTGATTAAACCTTACCTAACCTAACCCTAACCCTAACCCCCAAACCCCGAATTGGACCTCAGGTATGTAATATGTCTATTTCATTCATAAAATAACTTTAGATTGCGCTATGTGGTTGCATGTACGTCTGTAGCCAACATTAAATGATGTCCCCCTTCCATGTAGTGCAGACGTTTTATTCATTTTACTGTGCGTTTGTGTTGGCTTACTATTTTCTTTTCCCTTGTCCCCCTGTAACGTTACTTGTGTAAAGCATCCGTGGGTTTCGTGAAATGTGCTATATGAATCTAAGTTATTATTACGTTGGTTGCTACAACAAACTCTTAATTAAATTATGTCCTGTAACTTTTATTCTCGTATTTTATTTGTTTTTAATTTTTGTATTGTTTTTAACTGCTCTTTAATGTTTTATGTAAAGCACTTTGAATTGCGCTGTTGCTGAGATGTGCTATACAAATAAAGCTGCCTTGCGTTAATGCTTTGGCAGTGACAGTGATATCGTTGTTACCCGGTTTAGCTCATGATACATCCAAAGTAGGCGAAGTTACCGTATGCTACACTTGAAATGCAACGGAATGATTTTCTGTCTGAGCAAAACATTCATCGCAACTATATAAGCTTCCGGTAAAGGCCCTATCACACAAACCTGACAGCCGACCATCAGGAGGAAAGGCAGTCGGACTGACCAGTCTCCCCGAGTTGGTCAAAAAACGTGCCTCGGAACACATCAAAGCAACGCCGACTTGTGCGTACGTTTTGCGCGTGCGTGAGACGTAATACGGTACGTCTCCATAACAGCAGGTGCCACTAATCTGTATCGTCGGCCAAAAAATTTAAACCGGGAGCTGTTTGGACGAATGCGTCACGTGGGTATGGCTGCTCCAGATTTTACAACCGAGCATAATGGCAGCTCATTCAGAATGCGATCTCGTATTTTAAGAAGATAGTTCACCGAAACGTGTTTCTGAAAACATTTTAAGCGACAAATAGGCCATGCAGTTGCTGAATCTGTCTTCATTTCAGATCGACAAAGGTCAGTTTGAAAGATTTTCGTCAGATTTTGAGAGGCTGTTTGTCACGCTAACATAAGTGCACTGATTCGCTAGTCAAGGGCTAGCACTCCACCAATCAGATAGGTCATTGAGTCTGACTGCCCACCCTCCGGCCCAGCAAGTCAGGTCGGCCAAAATGAAGGCCAACGGCCCCTCCAACGGACGACGGCACGGAACACACGGAACAGACTGGAGTCACTGACCTCGCCAGACTGTCCGACGGACGATTATCGGGTTGGTGTGTCAGGGTCTTAACTTGGTAATACAGTGGGCAATACAGCACCGTAAAGAAAAGAGCTTTACGACAGCAGGTGTGGTAAAAAAACTAGCACTTTTGTCCAAAGCGGCCGTTAGAATCAACACAAACTGAAAAGTTACATATAGCCACTTTAAGTTTGAATCTGAATGCAGGATTTCTTTTTATTCTAACAGAGTATTTTTACACTGATGTATTGGTACTTTTACTTTAGTAAAGGATGTGATAAATTCTTTCACCACTATCGTAGACATCTGAAACTACTCATTGTTTTCTTTTTAAATCCTAAAAGTAACTACAGCTGTCAGATGTATGTAATACATATATACTATGTAGTGGAGATGAAATATAATGTAGCATAAAAAAGGAAATACTCGATTAATCGATTAATGAGCAAATGTACTTTCCGTCTTCAAAATAAAATACTTGAGAATGAGGGAATCTGCCGACACATAAACCACAGACTTGAAAAGCCTCGACATGAAACCAAATTCTTCAATGTCAGGAAATGATCTGGAGCGAGTTGTGTGATTGCACCTCAAAGTAAAGTTCACCGCTCCCTTTTCATCTTTACTGGGCAACGTGTCCTTCCAGCCTGATGTTTCTGTGAACAGGATGTTGTGTAGTAGTGATGGGTTTCCCCTGATATGATGCAACACTCAGGTTGATGACCTCCTGTAACACAATGCTGGCAGTTGATGCAAACAACACCCTTTATTACTCTGGCTTCCTCAAATATGTTGTTTGGTGTTGAGGAGAGCAGCCAAGTGTGTCTCCTCTGAAGCATGTGACTTTACATCAGGGCTCTACTCTACTCAGTGTTACAGCAACATGTTACTGATATATAGATCCTAGTGTTTCCCCCAGTATATTGCAAGCCTGGTGGCCCTAAGTTGAAAGGTCAAGTTGTATTAACACAGAGCGGTAAGTTGATGCAGTAGACAAATAAATAATAAAGTTTACATTAGTAGTCGTTACTAAAAATCATTAGTAAACAGAAATTATTTTTTCTGGAGTCATGTCTAAAATAAGCATGTTAAGTTAAAGCTTTAGTGCGTAACTTTTTGATATTAATGAACGTCCGTTACATTCAAGCCATTGCCAAATGAGTTGCTACAAAGCTAATTAAGACTATCAGCTCCACACAACTCTCTCTGGATTTCTCAGTATGGCTATGTTCAGAAGATTTTGGTGTCCGGCGACTTTCGCATGCAGAAAATCAAGTGAAGATAATTACCTCTTCTGAAGAGTCCGTCATGTTTTATTAATCCTCCGTGTCCTCCTTGGTTGCTAGCAAGTGCATGGAGGAGGCGATCACGGAAGGCTTGTATCATGTGGATGCACGCACTATAGCTTTAAACATGCAAAGTAACATAACATTAGGCTACTTATCGTACTAAAGAAATAAGTTGTTTATATAAATATTGTTTTTCCTGTATGACAGAATGACTCTAAGAACAATGTATTCAATACATTGTTCCAAATAATAGACAAAGACAATACACATTAAACATTGTAACTTTCCAATGTTTTGTACTAATGCTGCATTCCAGACACAATTTTCTGCCCGTAAATTATGACTTCAAGTCACGACTCACGACTTGGTAGCGTTCCAGGCAAAGTCGCGACAAACCCTTCTTGCTAGCGTTAGTGTTAGATAGCGGCTACCCACCATTGACGTTAGCTAGCGCTAGCTGATACTAGCGATTTCTAGTCAGCAACATATTTTGGGCATCATTTAATAAACATAACCTGTAGTATACACAATCGTATGTGTATTGTTTTGATTATAATGTGCGGAATTACTTTACTTTGCCCATTTATGTATGTTTATTTCTATTTCTCACTGTTAATCTGTACAGCATCAACAGGGGTCGCCATTGTTGTTGTATGTGTGTGTGACGTCAAAACTGTAACTGGGAGTACAACGATCTTGTTGTTGTTGCTAAGTTTGGGTTTAACGGGTTTGACTGCCGTTCCAGGGCACTTTCACGGGTAGAAGGTTGTGAAAACACGAGTTAAGAGTTGCCTGGAACGCAGCATTTGTGGAAAACTTTAATCAAGAGATAGTTACTGATGTCCAATCTATGTATATGGCAATGCACACTGACACTGCCCCAGATGCCATCAGTCCCAACCCAGGTCTCTATCATGGTGCAACAATAAATGTAGCTAAACATGAACACCTGATCAACCACACAAAACTAAAACCCATATGACATAAATGTACACCCAAAAGCTTAACAGAACATTAACTTAGGACAGAAACCGTATCCCATGAGCCTTTGCATCGCTTCAGTGCAGAACAGTTTAAATGACCCCGCCCCTCCCATTGAGAAACATAACATCCTTTTTTGCCGATTGTTCACATACTGAAAACAAAAGTATTACACAATTATCAAAACCTTACACTCAAGGAGCAAATCACTGGCCCAGATGTGCACCACTATAAGCACAATGTCAGCCTCGCACTTTTTGCAAAACAATACACACAGTGATTTGCAAAATACCAAACACACTTGTAGACATTAGACACAGAAGTATATCGTGATGTCACTTCCTTGCAATTCCAAAGACTGTCAAATGACCACAACTATGAGCTGATCTGTGAAACACAGCATCAGGTATGCAAACACATGGATGCTTAATTGTAGACACACCAATCAGGTTTAAGCACTATAAAAATACAGCAGGTAAGTCTAGTATTTAGTATATTTTTTCATATCTTTTATTTTGTTTGCTGTTTTGTTTACTGTAATAGTAACCTGTACTGCATACAGTATTTTATGTTTGTCTGTTTGCTGAGCTAACAGTGTTATACAGACTACTGTAGTAGCTGTATGAAAACTGGGACAGGCTTTTTGTGATTCTCCATTTTTGACCTGTTGACTGATTTGGGTATATGGAGAGAAATACATTCTATTTTCCTCAGTCTGCAGCATTGGTCTTGTGTAGTGTTTGGTAAACTTATTGTATATTTGCACTTTCTCTGTGTACTTCATTTACAGTACTCTAAGTGTTTTAGGTTAGCAACAGCAGTGGGTAACTAATTCAAACGTGTTCATATGAAACGTTGTTTCAAATGGTATAAATGATAAAATATAAATTAGTGTATAGTTTTTGCAAGAGTGTTTCATTTTGCAAAGGGTCTGAGGTGTTCTGCTGATTGTGGGTAGTGTTTTGAAAAACCAGTTCCATGTTTTTAAAATAGTGCTTAAGCAATCAAAAAAAGCTGTAATATGATCTGTGCACTGTAGACTTAAGCTGATTATTACAAACAACTAATGTGATTTAGTAATGAATATGTTTTTTTTAACAAAACATGAAAGAATAAGTAGTGACCACTAAAAAGTTTAATTACAACTAAATCTGGCTTTACAGTCTGCAGCCACAAATACTCACTAGAGCACGGGTTCCAAACCTTTTTGGGCTAAGTAACCAACACAGCCCGTACCCACTCATTCATTCCTAATGTGCATATGTTCCAAATGTATAACACTAATTATTACATAATAGTGGATTTTGATAATTTTTTCATACGACTTCATTATTTAGATTGCTAAATGTTTCAGCCACTTATCCATTACTTTAAACTAACTAATTGAACTGTTTAGTAGGCCTACTTTAAGCTAACTATCTCAGCCGCTTATGCAGTATCTTAAGCTAATTCTTTCAGCTGATTAGCCATTACTTTTAGCTATTTATTTCTGGCTAACTACCTGTTTAGATGGATGCACTCGCTTGCTAACTAGATTTCAAGCACTCTTACATAACTGCAACATCTAGTGTTCAGGTGTTACAGCTGTTATTTTCTTTTAATCAAATTATAATTTCTATATTTTTTGTTATTAGTTGAGCTGCTCCACAATATTTCCAGGTACCACCTGGCAACAGCAGAAGTACCCCCTGGGGTACAAGTACCCCTGGTTTGGAATCCCAAATGTGGATTAATGCTGCTGAAAATAGTCCCCAACAAATGCATGATTCAAACTACATACTGTATTTGTGTTTTTAAAGATTTACGTCTTCAGGAGGAACCAGTGGGCTTGGAGCTAAGAGCCGCAGACAGGAAGTCAGACAGTATTATAGAGAAGGACTAATAAGTTGGTTTAGATCTGCACATGGGATTTGTTGACAAGACGGAAAATATCCAAAAAGACAAGAATTATCCTTTAATAAAGCCATTAATCTTTATGTATGTATGGTGGGATTAAGTCGGGACTACTAACTATATTTTTAATGTATTATTATTTATAATTTATTATATCTACTTAAATTTGTTATGTATTTTTATCAAGATATTGTCTTGTGTATGTTTGTATATTGATTTAGTTATGTAGTGTGTGCTTCTTGAAAATCGGGATAAAGTTTAAAATTTAAAGTTTTTATGAATAGAGGCGTTAGTTTTATGTTTGCTGTCTCACGGTTTTCAATTGTTATTATAATTATCTTAATAATATTTAAAGTGGCCGATCACAGACACTCAAGTTAAAAAATAAAAAGAATCCAAAGAGACGGCACAGTGCTGGACTTAGTGTTTGACAGGTGATTTATGGGACATGTAGTGCAAAAAAAAAAAAAAAAAAAAAAAAATAACATTACAACAATAAGCAACAAATCAATAAAAGTACACTAAAAAATAGATCAAAGCAGGTTACAAGTTAATTACATATGAAAGCCAGTAGAGTGCTAAGTGATGGCCCTTACAGGTTGAGCAGCTCAGCAGTAGGCTCTGCGTTCAGGCTCTCTGCTGCAGCTGAAACCGGAGAGACGTAGCCGAGCTGAGACGTGCAGCCCAGAGCCGACACGGGCCAGTCCCGCCCGGAGCTGCTGGAGGCTGGACACAGAGGAGGGGAGGAAGGGGTTCAGGTGAGACGTACCAGGGTGTGTGGGAGTGTGTGAGACGCGAGCACCTTCACACTGACACACATGTCCCGCTTTGAGTTTGGACATTGATCTTGTTTCAAATGGACATGGACATAAAATGCTGTCTTAAAAATATACATTAAGTGCCTCTATCTTTGGCTTGATCTGATGTTTTCTATTTGTATTTTTCTATTTTCTATTCATAAATAAAGCTACTAGGACAGCATTCCAATTTGATAGTTTATTGCCACACAGTGGACGTTTTGGGCAGCGCCCTTCCTCAGCGTGTACACAGGCAACTACAACCAATACTCCCCACTCAGCAACAAGGTGGGTTTAATTCTACTCCCCACACAGGTGGAGTTAATGCTCCACAACTAGCACATCAATCCCAACACAGGGAGCAGGTTTATATTCTTAATATTTGTTTTAGTATTTTTTCATGCTAGAGGCATTGTTCCACCACTTTGATCCAGATTGAAATATCCCTACAACAATAAAATATATAGTCCCCTAAGAAACATTGTTTGCACAACCATGTGTCACCTATGGATACTAAACAAGACTTTTAACAAAATAAATCGAGACAGTTTACCACACTATGAGCTAAAAGAATGAGGATTATAGCTGCATATTATTTTACATGCTGTTAACTCAGTAAATTATCAACGTTTTTATGTGCATCAGTCAGCCTTATTTTAATATTTTGATGTTATTCCTTCTGTTTCACGGCTTCATTTTCTACTCTAGCCATGTGACTACATTGTATATGTCACATGGCATATTGCACAGCTCTTTTCATTTTAAAAACAAATATACAGTATATCTTACCTATTCTTCTACATCCTTTTCATGTTTTTATTACCTATTACTTAAGGTTATGTTTTCGGTTCGTTTGATTGTCATTATTTTTCACTTTCGTTAACATTGTGCCATAAGGCATTAGGCCTTGGCGGAGGTATGCGCTCTCTGATAGTTGTAAATGTTTCGATTTTATAATTTTGTTTCTTGACTTACTATTTTAATTGTAATGCATCAAAACACCAAAGTCCAATTCCTTGTATGTGGAAAAAATCCCTACTTGGCAATAAACCTGATTCGGAAGACACCAGTTATCCAGGATTCACACTAAGGGGTCCTCGCCCGGTGTGACGTCTTTGTCTTTTGTTTTGAAAATGCAGGGATCGGTTCAGCAGGGTGACTTGTCCGGACAAGTATCACTACACACTGAACTTAGAGTGTGTGTGTGTGTGTGTGTGTGTGTGTGTGTGTGTGTGTGTGTGTGTGTGTGTGTGTGTGTGTGTGTGTGTGTGTGTGTGTGTGTGTGTGTGTGTGTTTGCGTGTGTCTCTCACTTGAGCGGCTGCACTGGGCACTCTTGGCACTGTGGGGCGGATAAACCAGAGGGCCGTGTCCCAGCTCCGGAGAAGAAGCCGGTTTGTGGGACGGGGAGCACTTGGCCTTGTCTTTGGTTTTGCACATGCCTGCAGCCATCAAAGGAACAGGGCAACATGTCGGGAGGGTTAACAACAACAACCACAAACCCCGCCAGCTGTATCTCACCTTGACATTTTCAGCTAACAGCCAAAATACACCCAATAATATATGTTCTCGTGAATCATGTTCAACAGCAAAGGGCAGGCAGAGACTCTGAGAGCTTCAGCAGGTGTGAAATCCCTCCCTCATGTTTCACATAAACCACCCAGGCTTTCATTTTTTTTGTTTTTAGGGTGCAAGGCTGAAAGAGCCACCAACACATTTGGTTATCATATAATAAGATGGTAAAATAGAATATAGAAACTTGTTATAAATATTTGTAATAGTTAGGGTTACATATTATTTCCCCTAGCAGGATTAATAAAGTATGTCTTCTCCTTCAATAGAATGAATTTACCGTCTTTGGTAGAGATTGTAGGTAGTTTAGTTTCTGTATTTCTGATGGTAGATGCGTTCAGGCGACCTTTGTAAATATGCCCGTCCAGTCCGATGATATCAACCTCCTCCGACTAATCAGTACACACACACACACACACACACACACACAAACACACACACACACACACACACACACACACACACACACACACACAAAGAGAGAGCAGTTCATGGATAGGTGACAGCCGGTAACATCTGATAAATAGTCTTTTCTTTTCATAGGGAAGAATTCACGTTGGGACAAATATCCAATTAAAAGTCCTGCATTAACAATTTTACTGAAGTCAAAGTACAGAAATAGCATCAGCTTCATGTAGTTGAAGTATCAAATGTAAGTACACAGATTGCAAAGTTATTTATAGATATACACATTTAAACTCTAAAGAACAAACGTTCAAGAGGCCTCAATAATACCAATTCTACTCTCAATTCTCTCTTACTTTAGCTATAGCATGTGACATTTTTGTTTACACACAAGACACACAAGTAACCTTTTCAGGAAAACTCAATATTTTTCCAGAACTCTTTGGACAAATTTCACACTTTTCCAGGACCAGAAAGCTAAAAGAATTCCAGGTTCTCCAGGATGTGTGGGTACCCTGTATGACTGGGATTTTTAGAATGCAAACAAGTCCCAAAAACTGCAACAGATAGCTGCGCAGGAGAATTTACTGTATATGTGCTATAATGATCCCACAAATTAGAATTATTAAATTTTTCTATCCTTGAAGACCATATCTTTAGATAAATACCGTCACTCTGATTCTCACTGTGGTGTATATCCACTGGAGAATAAAAAGTGGAAAAACTCTTATCAGTACCGGAATCACAGCGTCCACCTCTGTCTGGGGGTTGTGCTTCATGTACTGCAGGACGGGGCGCCGCTGGCCTGCCAAGGTAACTGTGTGACTCCCCCCGCAGCTCCGCGACGCGGCCAGGTGACTGTAGTCCGTCATTTCAGAGATCCGCTCGCTGCTCGGTCAGACAGAAACATGGTGACATGAGAGAACAGAGAAACTGTGGGTCTGCAGCATCTCTTTTTTTGAAAGTCTGTTTCCAGCAATGTAGACTTTCAGATTTGGATCGATAGGAATGAGAAGATCTTGAACTGCTGTTTTACATTCCTGCAATTAATATGCAAATAGTTATTTCTAGTCACCGTTTCTATTGTTGTAGATGCTGTTTCTCATGCTCTTCTTATTCACTAAATGTATTATTTTATTTTATATCCTAATTCATTTTCATGTTTTTATGCTTAAATTGAAGTGGCATCCTATCCTAAGCCTTAAGCTTACATGTCTCCCTCTCAGTGTCATTAGGCTGCTTTTATAGTAAAAAAATGTGTTAAATTGCAGACATACAGTGTGTGCTCCGGAGAGATTTCAACCAGTGCAGGCGATATTGAAATCAGACAAATCTCATCCAAATGGGGCTTTAGACTCAAACATCTAACAGAGTGACTCTGCCTCGCCCCCTTTCGTCTCCACTGCCCTCTCCCCTGTATTCTCCCCTGCCCTTTCCACTGTCCTCTCCCCCTACCCTTTCCCCTGTCCTCTGCCCTGCCCTGCCCTTTCCCCTGTCCTGTCCCTGACTCACTTCAGGACTCCCGGCTGGTTTTGGATCAGGCTGTCGCCAGCGGTGCCTAGGCTGGCGGTACTGTCACCGTGTTTCCTCTGCATGCTCTCTATCTGCTGGCACATCACAGCATGGCTGTTCTGGAGCTGCTCCCTTCTCCAGCCAGCTACCACAAAGTTGTAGCGGTTGGACCCTGGTTTCAGACTGAGACGGCAACACCAGCTTACAATGGATCAGGTACTGAGAAACTAACATATGCTCTGAATGTCTGAAAGATGAGACTGTGTACAGTGTTTCTAAATTACATATACATCTACAGTATATGACACAAAACGTGTCTTTATGGTCCTGTTTGTTTAAATAATGATTTTAGGACTCTTGCGCTCCCTGCTGGTGAACAGAGGACACAGTAGATAAAGTGAGTGGAGGTAAACTGCAGTAACTCTGCTGATCTCACCTCCTGTAGTGCTGTCGAAACTGCTCCAGAGCGTAAACAGTAAACGGCCTGATGGACTTGTGTGAGGGGAATCCAGGAGTGGACTGCTGCTTCGCCAGATGCCTTTTATTGCCACAAACATACACAAGAGCAGATGAGTTTAGAGAGCAAGTGATATTGTACTGTATGAAGTCAATTTATTTTATAATCTGAGGAATAATTTAGAAAAGAGCCACTGAAAATAAATAGCAAATATCTATAACTCGGAATATATATCCAGTGTGTAGATCTAATAATATAAATAATAGTCCCTGTTATCAGTATTGACTCACTGTCCGGGGGTGTGCATGACAACAGGTCGGTCACAGGAGAGGCAGTGAAATCTGTCCACGAGTTGTCTGGAAATAAACACAAAGACAGGGATATGGAAGAACATAGCACACATGTCTGCCAAATGCTTTTATTAAAGTGTAATACAAAGACTGAGTCAAATAAGAGCTCAGTGTTCAGTAGAAGTCACACAAAGGGAACATTTAAGATGGAGATTTGGGTGGTAAATGATATTAAAGTAGACTTCAGGAGGAATATCATTATATACAAGTTCTACTTAAATCCATGAAGAAACACTTTAGAAGCCAGCAGAGATTTACGTAACATTAAATTAAAGTAGTTCTCATCTAGAGACTATTGGTTACTAACACACCCAGTAACTGACTTCATAAACAAAAATAACACAATATACCTAAAATTACAAAACATTATGTATGTATGCGGACAAAAATAAAACAAAGTTATGCCTACTTTTACAAATAGTTGGCTATTACCATGTGTATTTCATAGTATTGCATTGCTATTGTTATGTTACAGCTTGTAATTACTTGGTGTTTACAAGGTTGATTGCTCGATTGGATGGCGCCAAAAGATTTTTCCTAGCAACACATTTATGCGTCACTTAAGTCTTGTACTTCTATGGTTTCAATAGTGCAACCTGATTTAGTCAATCACTAGCTGGTAGTTTCTAAGAAAGTTGGATTTCACACACACACACACACACACACACACACACACACACACACACACACACACACACACACACACACACACGTAAATTAATGATGAGTGATGTTACCACTTACTTTCTGATACCAGCAGCATCCTCGTGCTCTGGAGCCCCCTGAGCCTGCAGCTTCTCATGGATGTTCTTCCAGCGATTTTCCAGCTGCTTCTTCACAGAGTCCAACTCCATCCTGTTCAACTGCAGAGAGATGGGAAGTCAAACATCGCAGATAGTCACAAATACAAACCCCTCACATGTATCACCGGGGATGTCACAGTTAGAAGAACATTTAAAGCCCTCAGATACTTACCTTACATTCCATCTCGGTAGAGAGTTTGTCGATGACTTTGTGCCAGTCCTGCTCGTGACCGGTCACCTTGTTCAGCAGCTCGTGGAACATGGCGTTGAGCTGCTCTGTCACAGAGTCAAACTGCAGACGGCTCACTTTGCTCTCCAGAGCAAATTTATCTGCTTTCTTCAGGTGTGAGGAGACAACAAGAGGTTCAGGAAAGGCAGGATAAAAAGACACAGGCTGACCCTTCAGTGAGTTACTTACGATTTCACTCTCAACCATCTCCTTGTCGGCCTTCTTCTCCCCCAGCTCCTCTGTCGTCTTGTACAGCTCCTATGGAAACAAAAACAGTAATATTTAACAATGATTATTGGCTAATTTTACTTCTACAGGACTTAAACAAGTAGATGCTGCTTCGATTTCACGGGTCAAAAGTCAGATTGGAACCAATCATATTCAGTGTTGAGTGGATGGATAAATAATATAATAAGAGTTTTCTAATATTTTCAGTATCAATATCATTATTACAACAAAAACGTTTAAAGTAATACAAGTATGTGATAATTGATTATTTCAAAAGGTATTATTACACTGTCAAACCAATTAGTTAGACATTTTCACATTTTGAAAAGTTACTACAGTATCTGACATCTGTAATCGCGAGTCAATTGAAACAACATAGAGTTAATTAAATACGGAGAGGAAGAAAAAAAAACATGCAGAAAGTTGTTGTTTACCTCTATGTGGCTTTGTTTCTGTCTGTTGTCCTCGTGCAGACATCTGGTGGTTTCATGCAGATTTTGACACTCTGCCTGAAGGTGCAGGATCGCCTTTTGCACATCGTTCACCAGCTCCATGTCCTGAGCCACGCGCACGCGCACGCACACACACACACACACACACACACACACACACACACACACACACACACACACACACAGTTATACATTACACACTAATTTCTGTCCTATTGATTGAGAGGCAAATTCATGTCATTAACCAAATCTCATATTTAAAAAAACACATTTCACATTGTTGCATTACAAGATATCAAATGTCTGTAATGTGTATTGTATTGTATTGTATTGTATTGTATTGGTTCCTTTTAAACTGAGTTCACATGTAGTACGTTTGTGTGCGTTTGGGTCATGGGATATCTACAAGTGCTGAATCAAAGGCAACTGGACTTGTTGAAGATGTCTCACATGTGGACTAAGGACCTCTACGATTCTCACCTGGGACAGTCCTCACCAGAGTCTACATGTATGCTTATAGTTTAGCCTTGGACACTAGTGTTATACCAAGTGTTAGGATTTCTGGAGTTCAAAAATCTATTTCATCATCCAAAACGACGTGTCTTTCTGTGTCATCCACGGTTTGACAAAACTGATTCCTCACACCTATGTTTGTGTTTTTGTTGAAGGCATCTTTCCACTTCACCCCATCTATGTGACAAAAATGATTTAGCAAAAAAATGCCATGAAAAACAAACGTGCTTAAAGGGGATTTTCCCCCTCAGTGTGTTTCCAGGTGCTGCACATCTTTTAAAAGTAGTATAAAGCATTTTGTGTCTCCAGAGGGAGCTGTGTGATAAATGTCCTCAAGTGATGTCACACAAGTCAGCGTTGGTTGAAGATTACAAGTTTTTTAAAAAGTACTGTGTGGAGTTTGAAAGAAGTGATCTTACCAGACCTCTGTAGCCCCCAGCTCATCTCTGCTGCAGGCTACATTAGCTGCTGCTAGCATAACACACCCCAATCACCCACCCAACTGCCAGGGGAGGAGTCCAGGTTTTGACAAGGAAGAAGATAGTGTGGAATAAAAAAAAAAGAGTATATTTCTGATCCTGGTGCATCAATTCTGAGCCTTTTTTTAACTGTTGATCTAAAGTTTGTTATAGGAGTGTCTAAAGTTAAGTAGATAGACTGTTGACCTGACCAGGGTACACCCCACTTCTCAGATGTACAGGGATAAGCTCTACCCTCCCAGCCTGAACAGGATAAACAGGGATGGGAAATAGATGTACAGTAGCTAGCAGTATTTTGCCCAAAAGTGGTTAAATGTATCACTAACAGAGCGTATAGTATTTGTCTACAGTCCAGAGCTCATTACAGTAGTTTGTTCCTGACAGTTAATGGCGGGAATCAGCTCGGAATACACACACACCTGTCTTTGGTGAACCCAACGGTCTTATGCTACAGATTTAGCTTGCCTCTATGTCCTTCAGTGGCCCTGCTCTGCCTCCAGTCTGCTGTTGGAGAAGGCTGCTCACTGTGTCCTGCAGCTGCTCATAGTGCTGGAACAGAAGGCTGAGCTTCCTGCCAGTGTTCATTGTGCTGGTGGTAAACTCTGATCTCTGATCTTTACTCTGACCGATGCCCTGGCTATCACTGCTCTCATCCAGCCCAGCATCGGACAGCTGACAGGTCAAGGACTGCATCATGTCCTCCAACATGCTTCGCAGGTCATCCAGCTGAGGTCAGAGGGCAGAGAACTCAGATTAGACTGATATATGGCCGCCTGATACTTGGCTTTTATTAAAAACTTTATGCATGTTGATATGATGGCATGTAACTAGGGCTGGGAAAAAAATCTATTTGATTTAAAAATCGAGTTGGTAGGTCAAATCGATTCATATTTTCAAAAAATCGATTTTTTTTCAATCCAAATACAGTATAAATAATTTGGATGTTTAACAATCTTTGTTGCACACTGCACAGTGACTTTTCACTTAGAGAAAGGGTTTGCCTTTGCAATTTTGTTTATGTTGATGCACTTTAATTAAATACAATAAATATATATTTTTTAAATATTATATAATAATATATATCGTAAATCGAGTTTTTTATAAAAAAATCGCAGATTTTTTTAGGGAAACAAATCGCCCAGCTCTACATGTAACTCAAACTAGTCTATGCTTGGGAGGCTGCAGATTCTGCACAGGACGAGGCTTTTTTAGTTGTTGTCAGACCAGGTTTACAAAAGCCATGCTGCACCACATGTATGAAAGTAAAAGTAACAGCAGCAGCTGTTTAGACCTGCAGGTGAAGACATGGAAGTTGCCATTTGCAGGCAATACATGTTAAGTGCTGCAATGCATTTTGCACTTTTACAACTTGTTAACTAAAATTGAACATTTATTTCCAAATGATGAATGCAGGACTACTCAACTCAGCTTGTAGCTTTAAAACATCAGTTGCATCATTTCGTAAATTAATTTGAAGGAAATGTTGTTTTTTCATTAATTTCCTATTCTAAATATCTAAGAACCGGGTTCAATATTAAACATGAATAAACATGAATTTGAGGCAGTGAAAACAAGTTGTAAACACAGGATGACATATTGTTGACCTGCTGACTGTAAGTCCAATACAGTAGAGAAGTTCAAACTATCATATATTCCCCTTCTTTTATCTCTGTAGTCACTAGAGGGACACTGTGAACTAGTATTCAGCTGAAAATAAGCTCTATTCAAGTCCATTTTTATATTCTTCAATTGAATTATTCAGATTTAAAGGAAAATATTAAACTTCAAACATGAAGAAACAAATAATGGCAGTATTTTAAAAAGGAACTGCAGATCTAAGTTGCTGCTGCTGTAAGTGGAGCAGGTTTGACTGAAAGTGCAGCTTCCGAGTTACAGGCCTGACAGTGCTGCAGCAGAATAACTGGGTAGCTGGTAGATAGCTGGGTCTTCACGTTATAACCCTGTGTGTCCTTGTTTGTTGTCTCTCAGCATTTTGTCCTCCTGTCTGACCTGATCTTGTAGGTGTCGGTCTTTTGCTCTCTCCATAGATGAAGCCTGTCTAGCCTTCAGCTGCTTTATGTCGTCCTCCAGCTTCAGCACAGACTTCCTGGACATGAGGGTACGCACATGAACACGGACCAACGAAAACAAGTGTAGAAGAGAGATCCAATATTCAAGTAATGCTCACACTCACATAAATGAGGAATAGAATTCTCAAAACTCTGTTAAAAAGTGTGACTTTAAAGTTCAGTTTTCTATAATGTGACAAATTAGCACTGATGACGTGCAACTTTGCATTTTTCTCCACTGTTCAATTGGAACACAAAGTATTTCATTAGTTTGAAGAAATACAAATAGATTGTAATTAGTACATATCTCTGATCAAATATTTTTTTTAACTATATATGATGTTTAAAACTGAGACTTTGAGGCTTAAAAGTTCTGATAGACAACCAACATATAAGTCACTTTTTGTTACCAGCAACTGTGAACATCCACTTCAGTGTTCTTCAAAACTCTGTTGCATATTTCCTGCCTGCTTAAGTTTTTAAGGTTGTTGTTAAGAGTTTTTATTAACTGTGGCTGGGATGTTATTGTAAAAACTCCTGTGTTACTGTAGATATATATTCCAGAGATTGATCCCTCTCCCTGTGTGTCTCCACCTGTCTTTACCTGAGGCAGAATATTTGATGTCTGAGCTCATCAGAGTCTTTGCTGTCTGACTCCTCGCTCCCTGAAGCTGCCTCTGAGGTGGTTTCTCTGTCGTAGCCAGTCACTTTCGTAAACGTGTCCAGCTTTGGACAGACGCATTGTATCACAACCAGGACCAGAGAATACATGTGTGTATGTGATACTGAGGCGTTTGGTGCTGATGTTGAGTTTTAAGAAAGCAGGTATCCCCTCTGGATGGTATTTTGCTGCCTCTTACCCACCTTATCCCGGTCCCTTATCAGGCTGTCTATTAGAGCTTGCTGCTGGTTCAGCTGATCCATCAGGTTATTCAATGCATCCTTGGAATCTAAATGTACAACATGACATCATGAGTACAAGTCAGTGAAGTAACAGATCCACCAGGCTAAGAGCCGCTACAAGAAAAAAACTTTTTCATAGTTACGTACTGTATACATGAGATTTAGCTTACTTAGCTTGTAGCATGGTATGTATGTAAGTATGCAAGTTATTCTTCCATATATGGTTGTCTTTTCCTTTTTTTTTATACACACACAGACCAAAAAAGACAGAACTCTCTTAATTTAAAATAAGCTAAAGTGTTTTGCTCGTGTACAACCTTATTGTTTATGGTGAGAATCTGACTGAGAAAAACATGTTTAGATCCTTTAAGTCAGTCAACACTAATACACTTTTAGATAACTAAAGGGGCATAACCAGGTGATATGAAGTTACCGTGGTTAGTGATGAGCTTTTTAAGGTGCATCAGCTGTGACTGGTCCACCTTATCTTCTTCCAGTGAAGCGACACGAGCTTCCAGCTTGCCAAACCCCTCCGTCAGTTTGCCAATGTTCTTCAGGGCCTCCGCCGTCTCCGAGCCATTGGCCTCCTGAGCCAGGGGCGCGCCGGCAGCTGTCGGGCCTGCTGCAGGATGCTGTGGTGGCCCTGACGGGACTGAAGGACGCTCCGTGGCCATCTGGGTGTAAGAATGATAAAGGTGTCACTTGTCCTGCCCTAACAGGGGCAACAAAGAGGTTTAGGAAGCTGTCAATCAATCAGTCTGTACCGTCCACACAGTCCTGGGAAGAGGTCTGATCAGCTAGGTTAAATGAAAACACCTGTGTGGCTGTTCAGGGCCTATAAATGTTTATTTTGAAAAGATCAGTCATGCATAATCCCTAAAATAATCGTGCAAGTTTAATGATGGATTCTTAAAATTTTAAATAGCATTTAAGTGTTTTCAGTTACAAAGTTATTGTTTAGTAAATCAGAAACTGATGGTGCAGCGTGGCATTGTACCTCTTTTTTTCTACAAAAATATTTTGCGCTGGTCAGTGGGTACTTGGCTGAAAAAATATTTCAAAGGGGGTACATTGTTGAAAAAAGTTTAAGAACCCCTGCTTTAATGTCTTTAATGTCGGTTCAGCTGAAGTGCATGTCTATGGACTGAGGGATGAATATGGAGCAAACACAGGGGACTTTAAGACTAGTCCCAGGAAGGCCCAGGGCTGACACCAGCTTCAACTACTGAACCAACAATAATAATAATAATAGTAATTTATACTTCATTAATCCTGCAAGGAAAATTACAATGTTTTAACTCTGTTGTTATTATTATACACATTACACACAGGCCTGAATTACACACACATGCTCAGTACCTATACATGCACTAATGGAGAGATGAATGAGAGGGCTGCCCATGGAAAGGCGCCCCCGAGCAGTTGGGGGTTTGGTGCCTTGCTCAAGAGCACCTTGGCAGTGCCCAGGACATGAACTGGCACTGGAACTGTCGAGGCTGGTCTCTGAAGATTCACAGTCTTACAAAATGAGGCACCTTTTACCATGTGACAACTATTTCTAATGCAGTGTCAGGTCGGGGGTTGGTCTCCCTTTGCCAGACCTTCCTCCACAGCGCTGCGGAGGAAGGTCTGGCTACTCGACACAGCATTCTGGGATGGGAGGAAAACGTGCTCTGGTTTATTGGCATTTCTTTAAACCAATCACAGTTGTATTGGGCGCTGCCAAGCACCGGGAAAAGCCTACAATAGTGAGGGGCTAAGAGAAGAGACAGGCTGGAGAAAATGACAGTGTCCAAAGTTTGGAATCAGTTCAAACGTAATTAAAACGAAAACTCTGTACAGTGTGTCTACTGCAAAATCAAACTAGCTTACCACAATAATAGCACAACGTCAGTGCTTCAGCATCTCAACAGAAAATATTGAGTCTAACTTAATCATCCATTCCACGAAGCAGACCCGACTAAAGTCAATCGCAAAGTCGTATGGACGATGAAACTACACCAAACACAAGAACTACCAAAAACAAAGACAAGAAAATACGTAGTGGTGACCACGATTTGATCTAAAGAGCCGACTTGTTGACTGTCCCTTCGGAAAAACAGCTGATCTGTTGTGCACCATTTTCTCTCACTCTCTCTCTTCACGGAGAGACAGCTGATCAACGATCTACTAGCATAAATGTACCAGAGCTGTGTGACACTGTAATCAAATATATAAATGAAAATAGGTTGAGTATAATTAACATTTACATATTGGCCTCTATACATTTCTTTTGAAAATATGGTTGAAAGAAACCCAAATTTCTGATATAGAAACCTTTTGAAAATGAGTCAAATTTGACCCAAGGACAACAGGAGGGTTAATGCTGCAGCTAACTATTAGCGTCATTATCTAATCATCTGCAGATTATTTCCTGGATTAATTGATTCATCATTTAGTCTGTAAAATGTCAGAAAATGGTGAAAAATGTCCTGACGCCCAAGGTGACACTTGTTTTGTCCAACAATCCAAAATCCAAAGCAAGCAAAAAAGCAGCCAACCCTCACCATTAAGAAAGCTGGAAGCCGGGGGATGTTTTGCTTTTGTGCTTGACTTAGATGATTAATCAACAATCCAAACATTTCTTTTCTATCAATTAACTTAACTTATTTATCTTAGTTTAAGTGGAATAAATCTTAAATCTAACTATATAACCCAAGATTATTGTATCTCTCTTCACCCACAAACTCATTTTTCCAATTTCATTATGTCAAAACTACTTTGGACTTTCATCACAGTGGTGAGAGGAATATTTGATCAGTAGCCAAATCTTAATAATGATCCTGTACCGGTGCCTCCATTACTGAACAGTCACACCTTCTGTTGGTGGCGGAGCTCCTTTGTCTCTTTCTTCATCTCTTCCGTCATCTCTTCCTCCGTCTCGTCCTCCGTCTCTTCCTCTGTCTCTTCCTTCATCCCTTCCTCTGTCTCTTTTTTAATTTTTTTCTGTGTCTCTTTCTTCAGATTCTTCAGATTTTGGCTTTGGACCTCCTGAATTAGCTTCATGGCCTGCAAAATAACAACAGACAGACACTTAAAAAAGCAATCATTGGCAATAAAGTTTAAATTAGATGTTGGGCTCAAATGCCTCAGTTCGATCTCCCCGAGGAATCTGAGGTTCCTTTGAGAGCATTCGTTTAAAAAAAAAAAAGGAATCTGACTCTGTCTCAGGAATCTGACTTACAGCAAACATCCCTCTGACATTTGGCCCCAATGCCAACAGATAGGACTTGAATGGATGCTGACAAAGTGTGAAGCACAATCCAGCTGCTGCACTTTAGAGCCTGACCGATAATGGATTTTTAAGGCAGATATCGATACAAATATTTGGTGATTTAAAAATCCGATATATCGAAAATATATATATATATATATATATATATATATATATATATTTTAAATCCAGAAACGCGTAACAAAACATAAACAGATTTCCCTAACATTAGTTATTTGTAGTTATTTATGAGTCCTCACTAAAATAATATGATAATGCAGTTTAAAAAAAACTAGTTTGTTTTATTGTCACGACAGAACATAGGAACATCAAAATATATTAAAGTTCTGATAAATAAAATGTATAAAAATATAAACTTAAGATATGAAACTTAAAGGGTTAAACACGTGTGTTGCCAACAGGGACGTTGTAGAGCGCCCTCTGGTGGACAAACTATGCAACGCCAACACTCAGAACATGGTTGAAAGGTGTTTCATCCGTTTTTATTTTGTTTTTTTAATATTCTTTTATTGGCCATTATAAATGCCAATACTGATAGTTTGGAAAATGCCTAATATCGGCCGATAAAATCGGCCCGCTGATATATCAGTCGGGCTCTACTGCACTTGTTCCACATGTGTATCTCCGGCTGGTGATTCCGTCTTTAACCAGGTTATTTAAACTTCCTGTGAGGCTGTCGGGGTTCGTTAGCAGAGTAAACGTGTGTGTGTGTGTGTGTGTGTGTGTGTGTGTGTGTTTGTGTGTGTGTGTCTCCCAACTGAAACAAAGCACATTCCTGAGCTACATGTGAGTCGGTGTTTAACTTGTGTCAAATGTGCCCGGACATGAAGTGATGCATAGCGACCCCCCCACCCCCAGAGCGTCACAGTCTTCATCGACAGCATGAATCACTAACAGCTTTGTTAATAAGTGCCGTCACACTACATGACTCATGTGTGACCTTTTACTGACCGGGACTATTTTATTTTATTTCCCTTTTCTACTCGGCAAACTACAACTTTATGTTGACTACTGCTTCATGCAAAATGAAACCTAAATCAGCAATATTTTTGCTCTGATACAGTTATATATCTTTTTTTAATTCATTCATCAAAAATTGTCTGCATCTCTGTCATCATCATTATAATCATCGACATTATCCCAGAAGCAAGTGTTGGTTCTCAGCCTTAGGTTTAAAAACGTCATCAGATTCAGTTTACAGGTTTCTGTGATTTCTGTGAGCGAAACCTAAAACCAGGAATCATTTTAAGAGCCGATTTCCAAGGTGGCAACAGACCCAGTTAGTACTGTTTTTGTAAGGGTTTTATTTGTCACAAGCTCAAACAATAAGCTTAGTGAAATGCAGTGTGACGTACTCGCTTAAAACTTTAGTGTGTAATAAATTATAATAATTAGAAATACAAGAAAAATTTGAAAAAAAAAATATACCTGATACAAATTCTAAAATTAAGAAATCTATGTAATTTAAGTATTAAAATGTGTATATGTAAAAAAAAAAAAAAAAAAATATGTATGTACAGTGGTGTGAAAAAGTGTTTGCCCCCTTCCTCATTTCCTGTTCCTTTGCATGTGTGTCACACTTAAGTGTTTCGGAACATCAAACCAATTTAAACAAAAGTCAAGGACAACACAAGTAAACACAAAATGCAATTTGTAAATGAAGGTGTTTATTATTAAAGGAGAAAAAAAATCCAAACCATCATGGCCCTGTGTGAAAAAGTGATTGCCCCCCTTGTTAAAACATACTATAACTGTGGTTGTCCACACCTGAGTTCAATTTCTCTAGCCACACCCAGGCCTGATTATTGCCACACCTGTTCACAATCAAGGCATCACTTAAATAGGAGCTGCTTGACACAGTAAGGTCCACCAGAAGATCCTTAAAAGCTACACATCATGCCGAGACCCAAAGAAATTCAGGAACAATTGAGAAAGAAAGTAATTGAGATCTATCAGTCTGGAAAGGGTTATAAAGCCATTTCCAAAGCTTTGGGAATCCAGCGAACCACAGTGAGAGCCATTATCCACAAATGGCGAAGACATGGAACAGTGGTGAACCTTCCCAGGAGTGGCCGGCCGCCCAAAATTACCCCAAGAGCGCAGCGACGACTCATCCAAGAGGTCACAAAAGACCCCACAACAACGTCCAAAGAACTGCAGGCCTCACTTGCCTCAGTTAAGGTCAGCGTTCATGCCTCCACCATCAGGAAAAGACTGGGCAAAAATGGCCTGCATGGCAGAGTTCCAAGGAGAAACCACTGCTGAGCAAAAAGAACATCAAAGCTCGTCTCAATTTCTCCAGAACACATCTTGATGATCCCCAAGACTTTTGGGACAACATTCTGTGGACCGATGAGACAAAAGTGGAACTCTTTGGAAGGTGTGTGTCCAAGTATATCTGGCGAGAAGGAACACTGCATTTCATAAAAAGAACATTATACCAACTGTAAAATATGGTGGTGGCAGTGTGATGGTCTGGGGCTGTTTTGCTGCTTCAGGACCTGGAAGACTTGCCGTGATAAAAGGAACTATGAATTCTGCTGTCTACCAAGAGATCCTGAAGGAGAATGTCCGACCATCTGTTCGTGTACTCAAGCTGAAACGAACTTGGGTTCTGCAGCAGGACAATGATCCTAAACACACCAGCAAGTCCACCACCGAATGGCTGAAGAAAAACAAAATGAAGACTTTGGAGTGGCCTAGCCAAAGTCCTGACCTGAATCCTATTGAGATGTTGTGGTATGACCTTAAAAAGGCCGTTCATGCTCGAAAACCCTCTAATGTAACTGAATTAGGACAATTCTGCAAAGATGAGTGGGCCAAAATTCCTCCAGGACGCTGTAAAAGCCTCATTGCACGTTATCGCAAACGCTTGGTTGCAGTTGTTGCTGCTAAGGGTGGCCCAACCAGTTATTAGGTTTAGGGGGCAATCACTTTTTCACACAGGGCCATGATGGTTTGGATTTTTTTTCTCCTTTAATGATAAACACCTTCATTTACAAATTGCATTTTGTGTTTACTTGTGTTGTCCTTGACTATTGTTTAAATTGGTTTGATGTTCCGAAACACTTAAGTGTGACAAACATGCAAAGGAACAGGAAATGAGGAAGGGGGCAAACACTTTTTCACACCACTGTAATATGTATATTGGTCTGGTGTTTGTGGAGGTGGGCTATGCACTTTTTAAGTATTTAATAATGTCAAATGTCCATATATCACAGTTGTAAAGAAAACTATATAATAAGAAATGTGCTCACTGCAGGGCTGTGCAGAGGATTTACAGAGGACAATGGCCGAGGACATGAATCCTGATGCCATCATCTGCTGGCTGTCTTCAAAATGACGCTTTGCTTTCCTCCAGATAATATTCTCAATACTTCTCTTCTCCCAGTGTCCCTTTATGGATAGTTTTAATAACTGCAGCACTGACAGAACTGAGGTTTGTTTTACAGCGTGTTGATTGACGTCGGCACAGGGCACCACACTAGTAGGGCTGCAGCTAACAATTATTTTCATTATTGATTCATCTGCCAATTATTTTCTCAATTAATAGATTCATCTTTCAAAGCAGTACTTTGAAGAAAAACATTTTTTTAAATACCTATCACAGCTTTCTAAAGTTCAACATAAAGTCTGAAAAATAGTTTTTCTTTGTCCGTCCAACAGTCCAAACTCAAAAGTATTTAATTCATTATTATTAAAGACAAAGACAACCAGCAGATATTTACATTTGAGAATCTGGGACCAGTAAATATTTGCTATTCGATGATTATTGCTTTTTAAAATAGCTGATTCTTCCCTGACTGAAGAATTAATCAACTTCTCATTTCAGCTCTAAGCAAAAGGATACATTATATGGTGGGATGGCTATTGGGGGGGGGGGCGAAATATATTAGAAAGAGACTCACATTGGAATAAATTACAATTGGAAAATTCTGAAACGGTTTAAAAGTACTTTAAAGATAAGACCCCATAGATAAGGCCCAGAAAAATGACCTCCTGGGCAGCAGTCATAACTCAGGGAAGTAGCCTTAAGCTTTGTCTGTTACTCTTCAAGCTGTTGCCTCAGTTCCAACAGTCAGCTATTAACTGGGGCTGGCTGTTGGTGCACTTTGATCCACAAACGTCACTCTGCTGTTCTCACAGTCCCATCAGGCACCACGGGAAGGGGGGGGAAGAGTTTCCTCAGTAGGCCTGGGCAATATATCAATATTATATCGATATCGTGATATAAGACTAGATATTGTCTTAGATTTTGGATATCATAATATTGTAACATGATATAAGTCTTTTCCTGGTTTTGAAGGCTACATTACAGTAGGAGCCTACACATTACAAGTGATGTCATTTTCTGAACTTTCCAGACTGTTCTAGCTGTTCTATTATTTGCCTTTACCCACTTAGTCAGTATATCCACATCATTAATGATTATTCATCACAAATGGCTTTGTGTAAATATTTTGTAAAAGCACCAAAAGTCAACCCTAAAATATCGTCGCTATATCGACATCGAGGTATTTGGTCAAAAATATTGTGATATTTGATTTCCTATATATATCACCCAGCCCTATTCCACAGTCAACATTTTAACGTTTTATGAAAACAAATCCTCTGACAGGTTAATGTGTGAGCCATTCTGTTCTGTCCCCTCTGTTCTGCCTTCAGAGGGAAGACACTGGTGGACGAGTCTGGCCGGGTCACCTCACCATAGTTAAGTCAGCGGATACGGCAGCTGACCCGGACGATGCCCACAGAGAGAGGACATGAATGATTCAGACGGGCTGCACCTGCTCCTGCCCGATGTCCCGCTTTTCACCTGACAGCTATTCATCCCCTGACAACCAGAGTCCTCTCTGCAGGGGACTAATTACCCCCTATCACACGGACGGAGAGGAGGAGGAGGACGGGGGTAGGAAAAGGTGACTACAGGTCTGGACAATGTCCCAAAGAACACCTCCACCTTGGGCTAAACGATTTAAGGAAAATATCTAATTGATTGATTATTTTTTGACTGATATTGCGATTGCGATATGATTCCTGATATTGGAGGGAATGATCATTTTTGTATCATTATTCTCATTTTCATTGACATTTTTTATAATTTAAAACATTTGCGATGATTATAGTGTGAGAAGAACTGTACCAAAAAGATTTTTTTCTTTAGTCTGTAGGATAGGGATTTGTAGTTTAACAAAATATCACCCGGCATTCCCCACGATTTGGATATTGCACTGGTCCATGTTGCGATTTCGATAAAATTGGGATTAATTGTGCAGCCCTATTTAACACCAATCCAACTCATGTCATTCCTTCACTTAAAGTCTTTGTCTTTCTAAGATAAAAGCTGACAATTTGCTGAACGCTGAAGATCCACCATTCTTTCTTGGAAGCGGCCTGACAGAAACCTGAACAGAGTAATACAGGGGTCATTTGAGATGTCAGGGTGGCGCCCATCTCCTATTGTCCTGTGCTGTCATCAACAGCTTAATACCACGCTGAAAAGTTCTCCACAGCACGCCAGACATGGATGAGAAGAATAAGAGCTGCTGCCTCAGACGTCTTTCAGTCTTTAAAGAAAATGTTATTTAACCAAACAAAAAGGGTGAGCAGGATAAGGATGAATTACAACACTAAATCACATTTAAAATGCCGCTGTGCTGCTTCACCTGGGTTAACATTTTGATGCATGTTTCACCCCTGATCAGTGATGTCACAGCCCGGGGTTTTCAACATCTGACAAAAGCAAAATGCCTGTTGTGACATCACTGCTTGGGGTGTTGCCACTATCACAGCTGCACATTTCAACACTAGAAAACAGTGTGTGACTAGTGTGTTATCCAGGACGATCAATATGTCTTAACATGCTGAATAATTGTGTCCTAACATAGGCGATAATCTATAGTGCAGAGCTGCAAATCGGTTAGTTGATCAACAGAGAATTAGCCAGCTACTATTTTGAAAATTGATTAAACATTAAAATTATTTTTCAAACAAAAATTCTGACCAAATGGAAGTTTCCAGCTTTTTAAATGGTAAAATTTTCATTACAGAATTCCTAAGTGAAGTTCTTTGTGTTATTGACTGCTGATGTCACCTTGAGCTCTAGAAAATTGTGATGGCATTTTCTCCTGTTTTCAGATACAGAGCAAACAATAAATTGATTAACTGAAAAAATATATAGTTCAGATTAGTCAAAAATGAAAATAATAGTTTCAATTTTAAGTGTCGTGAGAATTAAAAGTTGGTGTGGTGCGCACCTATGTTTTGTGTGATAGGAATTCGCCTTTTAATGTGCATTTATGTGCAAAGAAAACTAAAGGATATAACCGAATTTTAACTCCTTAACTCCTTATTAAAATACTGAATGAACTGTGCAGAGGACAACCTCATTAACAGCTCATTTCTTACTGAGTTCACATTTCAGTAAGATCTGGGATGAAAAATAGTTTTTCTTATTTCTTATGGCTATTTGTAGTGTATATCGGTGATTCCTAAGCCGGGGTACTCCTGCAGTTGCCAGGAAATTTGAAAAAATAGAAATCGTGATTTGATTGGATGACTATATCCACATATATACAGTCCATGATCACTACATGTTGCAGGAGTGTGTGAAAACCAGTTAGCAAGCGAGCACAGACGTTTAGCTAAAACTAATGAATAAATGGGAGAAATAACTAGCTGAAAGTAATGACTGGACAGTTTGAATGATTAGCTAAAAGTAGTTTAAACAGTATAAGTATTTTAAATTGTTAAAATAGCTAAAAGTTGAACTAAAAGTTGAGCTAAAAGTAATGGATAACAGTGGTTGAAACATTCAGCTTCACTCCAAGTACAGTAGTAGTAGTATGATTGCTGACCAAACCAAACTTAATATTAAAAGCCCATTTGTATGAAACAATTAACAATATCCACTTTTATATAATAAATTGTGGTATACATTTGGAACATCCATTGGGACAAAAAGGCCAACGCAAGTTCAATTGACAGGGCTGGGGAGGAAGTATTCAGATAATCTTGAAGATTTTTATTGAAATAAATGTCTGTTAGGTCACTGTCGCTGAAAGAGGTGACACAATGGTGATTGAGACTATGGCCCACTGATGAATGTATTGCAATATTTATATATTTCCATTAGGCATGGGCCGGTTACCGGTTTCAAGGTATTCCGTGGTTTGAAAAAGTCACTGTTTCAAAACCACTAACATTTTCTGTCATACCGTTCCTAAGGTATGAGTAGTTTTTTTTATGAGTCTTCAAGGACAGAAAGTGCAGTTTAGAAGTCCCTCTTCCTGCCAGTGTGCAGTGTGTTTGAAAATAATATACATCGTGTTCAATGTAGAAAAAAAATGTTTTTTTTACACAGACATTTCAAAAATTAATACATTTTAAAGCTGTGATATGAAACCGTGATATTTTTCCTGAAGGTTATCATACCGTCAGAATGTTATACCAGCCCATGCCTAATTTGCATTATTACGAACTAGGGGTCTGTGGTGAAATTCCTGGAAAAAATGCTGTAATACAGTTTTTCTCCATTTTACACACACAGAACTAACTAAATGCACACAGTTTGGAAAACTTGAAGCTTATGTATTAACAACAAGACTCCAGACCATAGATACATTTTGGTATTCATTCTATTTTTAGGCTCTACATTGCTAAACTCTCAGCAGAATTCTATTGTTTTCACTTACAATCTGAAATCTTAAGGATTGACAATTTAAAGTGTATAAAGTAAATCATTATTTATTATGGTTTGTTTAGAATTTCTATTTGAGTAAAAATAGAATTGTGCTGAGAGTTTATCAGTCTGGAGCATCTGGGTCTGGAGTCTTGTTGTTGAGCTTCAAGTTTTCAGAATGATGTGCAGTCCATTTTGTGAGTGTAGCAGTTATACAGTGGGATAAAAACTCTACTACAATATTTTATTGTTGTCCACTGCTGTATATTTATGTATTTATTTTTTCTCAATTTAATTAAATTCAGGGGGGCTTTATTGGCATGAAAGTTTCAATAACAATGTTGCCAAAGCATCACAATGCAAATTGTCCAAATATTAAGAAAGAACACAAAAACAGTAAGTGTGTGTGTGTGTGTGTGTGTGTGTGTGTGTGTGTGTGTGTGTGTGTGTAATATTGATAATCTGATAGAAAGTTAGAATCTGTCACTTTGTTTGCACTTTGATTTTGGAAAATATGAATAAAAGTCTACTTTGAATGTGAATTTCTGGCTTTTTTAACCCATGGGAAATCATGTGTTTTATTAATTTGCGCTGTCCCCTTTCATAAATAAACTAAACTCAAACTCAATTTGGGGAGTATAATTGTGTATTAGGCCTCAGTATATATATATATATATATATATATATATATATATATATATATATATATATATATATA
Organism: Perca flavescens; assembly: GCF_004354835.1. Lineage (NCBI taxonomy): Eukaryota > Metazoa > Chordata > Actinopteri > Perciformes > Percidae > Perca > Perca flavescens. The sequence goes on along the minus strand of NC_041345.1, from coordinate 23,683,899 downwards.
TATATATATATATATATAAACTTGTTTCATAGAATAAAAGTTCTTGCATGTAGCTAGCATATTAACACTAACGATAGCCAACTGATTGAGTGAGTCGTTGCTCTCACCTTGGCGACGCCGTCCTCGCAGGTCTGGATGCGGGACTGCAGCCTCCACTGGTCGGTTGCCGCGGGACCGGAGGAGGGGGTCGGAGATGAGGAGGAGGCTGCCCGCTCCTGCAAATCGATGTCTGGCTGAACCTCGTGCTCCACCGTGGAAATGTCCCTGTGCACCTGGTGCTGGTCCTCCTCTGTCTCGTGGTCCAGTTGGGGAGTGGTGATGCTCTGGTGGTCACCCACCAGAGCTTCAGGGTGTATGTCGCCGGTAGGAGTGTCCCTAAACGGGGTTTTCATCTCCGGGATATCCAGCTGCCTGAGCACAGCGTGGAGCAGGGCGTGTAGGGCGCTGAAGTTGACAGCTCCTCTCTGGGGTGTCCCGATGGCTAAATCCAACAACTGAAACAAGCTAATGTTCTCCTCCGACATTTTTCTTTGTGGGTGAGAACGCAACTGTTAATAAATTAAAGTTAAGCTATATTTTAACGTTAGCTAACTTATTCCGCTTGTGACGACCCCTGTCTTGATTAATAGCGAAAATATATTTGATAAAGCAAAAAATGAATGTAGCTTCGGTCTTTCTCTAACGTTATTAATTGTGTCCGGCATCCCACTGGCAGCGACAATCCCTGTGGCTGTTTGTAGAATGTAATAATGTTCAAGAGAAAACAGCAACCGCAGCTGCGTCAAAACTGACGCATTCACCGGAAGTACAGTGAATTACCCTTCTAAGTAAAACTTTAAGCAAAGAATTTCTAATATAGGTAGACCGGCTTTGCTTTAAGGCAAGACACTAAAGGGGATAAGGGAAAACATTTAATGTAAAAAAATATGCAAATGCTGCAGTACACAAAACTGGATCAATTTCTACATTGTTTTATGTATAAATTAGGCTATGCATGATATATGAACAAACCCCACTGAATATAAATATTGATATGAATAAAACTGTAAAGTTTGGTGTTATAAGTTCTACTGAAGAGGAGATGCATGTCTCTTTTTGAGAGAACGGCATTTAGAGATATAATTCCATACATTTTATGTCTCCACTACCGGCCTGTTGTGGAATTCTCACACCAGTAAGGCTTTTATTTTCAGGTTGTGACCGGATGTTGTAATTAGCATGGATTCGCGCTTGACGCCACTTCCCTCTCCGGATTCCCACGTTGGGATCTCTCGCAGCTTTACCGGTCACTAGGCAACAAGCGGCAATTATGCTGCGTTCAAAGAATGGGAAATAAGTGTCGGATTTCCTAAATATAGACCATAAATATATTTTATTATTTATATTGGGATGATTTTTAATTAATAAAGATTGATTTCAAGAATGATTGAAAAAAAAAAAACATCTTCATACTGTTATTACTAGCCTGAACTAAAAAAATAAAACCCAAAAAACTTCAAATCTACCCCACAATGTCTTCAAGTTGTATTTTTATTCTTTTTCTATTTTACATTGTTGTTTGTATGTGTATTTTCACTGGAAGCAAAATAATGTTAACACAATGGATGTTTTCACACATCAAATTACAATTTGTGACATTGCTGTAAACTGTAGCTGCTCCTATCAAGAGATGTCATACTAAGGCCCTGATTTTCAACAAAAAAAAGATGTGTAATCCTTGTGCCCTATATTTAGACGCACCAGTCAACCACATCTCTTATCACATTATCCAATATGTACAGTAAGAGCCATGTTGATTGCCTGCAAGAAGTGGTGAGGAAAGTATATATACAGTATAGTATACTAGTATTAGTGTAATATATATATATATGAGATACAGTTTTTGGTTTATCCAGGTAACGCACACAACTAATATTAAAAATAATATTTTATTGACAAAAACAAGCAAGCGAAAGATCGAGTACCAATCTTAATTACAACATTCATGTATAAAATCACCTTCATAGTACACATGCATTTCCCTTAATATCCTTGAGATTGATTGCATTTGCAACATGAAACAAAACTTGAGCAAAACACAACTCTTTAGGTTTCATTTAGCAATAAATTAACTAGAATAATGTGCTGTAATTCATAAATTGACACTTTAAACAAAAAGGAGAAAAAACCTACAGCATCTAAGATATAGTTCCTTGTTGCCCTTTCCCACCTCAACAATACATAAAGCTGTATGACACGTCATAAGGCCTGTATTTAGCACTGTGTTTGTCCGATCAGTTTACAACAGCGCTAATTAATAAGAAAAGAACAAGACAGAGAGTCTACAGCCACGCCAGCAGCTTTGTGAGGCTCTAAAGGTCATCGCAAAAGGAAGAAAATTGTGAGAAAGTTCACCGCTTTTTGTTGAGAAGGGGCACTCCACTGATTTTACAAATCAAGATTAATTTACTCAACATGGTTAGTCCTGCTCATTGTGCGTCCTCGAGGTTTAACAAACACATTTCCTTCCTCCTAAAACATTTGCAAAGCAGACTTTTTCAAGTATTTGGCATTCAGCATTGTTTCCATCTATGTTTACTAGTTAACAGTCCTCTTCCGTATTGCTTTTGTTGGCATATTGCTACGTTTGTTGGCGTCTCCGTGCTCGCACATATACAGTACATGATATAAACAGAATAGTACAAGCATTATGCAACATGACCACACACAAATTGCAAAATAAACTCTTTCATCTGATCTAGTCTAATAAAAGTCTCATCTATCACATTTAAAAAGTCCTAAGAAATGTAAATAATCAACTGGGGAAGTTTCATGCTGATATCGGTTAGTTAAAATATTTCCCTATTCACCTGCAGTGTTTCCCCTTAACATGGGCTGCAATGGGAAATTGGCATCACCAATTTCAGTATTTTTCAATACTTTCCACCACTTGGATTTCTTAGGACTTTTTATATGATATAGATGAGACTTTTATGAGTAATAAACATTTTTCTGTCAGATTTTCTGTTGCAATTTGTGAGAGATTCACCTCTTTTTTTTCCCCCTCACAAAATGCTTGTACTAGAATAGCACTACTAGTGGTCAAAAACTCCTCATGGTAGCTTTAACAGTAAGCCCGTAACATAGACGTAGACACATACGACATTACATTGCATTATGGGGAGTGTAGGAATCAGCATATTGGATCTTGACCGACCTGCCTCCTGCTTCAATATTGACCAGTCTGTCCTCCAACTTTAGCAAAACTTAATCACTGGAGTATCCCTTTAAAGACACTTGCAAGATTTTATATCATCACTAAAGTGATTAAAATTAATCTCGTAAAGAAGTTGAATGTCTGAACCAAGTTTCACTTGGAGATATTTCCCTCTGAACCAAAGTGGTGGACCGACTTGACTGGATCTCTAGAGCCGAGCTGCTAGCGGAGCTAAAAACTAAAACTAAACTAAAAGTCTGTTGCATGTTGTCAACAATGTGAAACAAACTTTTACCATCTTGTCATCTCCATTTTCCCCTTTTAACATTCTTCATATTAGGAGGTAAACAAAGAAGTGTTTTTTTTTCTTTTTTCTGGCACAAACCAAACAGCCTCTGTTAATTTCATTTGAACTGAAGGCAGTCACCCACTTCTGATTATGTGAGGTTTCCTGGAATGCAGTCATCTGGATCTTATTATAACTAAACCAATTATATAGCACTGAAGGTGCATCATAAAAGGAACAAGAAAAGAAGTAAAACAAAAAAAAGAAACAAAAAAACCCAGCACAGCAGAAGAATTGAGGGTGAAAATGTCACACTCACAAATAAAAAATGAAAAGTTCAGTTTCTTATAATTCTAATGTTTCCCTTTTAATTGCTTTGCACCCAATTTGCTGTCTTTAAAGGTTACTTTGGATTTTTTTTTTGAAGTGGAGTTTTACGAGGGTACTTCTCCATAGTCAGTGCCTTTCCTACAGTAGTTGGGGGTCGGCACGCCCCCAGTTTGGAGAACGCGGGCAGGAGTACTGACACGGGAGCTAAGCATTCTATTCTTAAAAAAACAGGCTGTCAGGTTTTTTCTTCAAATCTACAGCTTATTTACAATAAAGTCAGTGTTATTCCTCAGGATTTCTTCACACAGGCACTAGTAGTGGGATGCATTACCCCCCCCCCCTTTATATCATTGCTGGCAGGCCCTCAAATCAAAAGTACTTTTTTTTTGTTTTTATTAACACATCTTTATCTATCATGCCTCAGTAACATCTGTTTAAAGTATGTCCATATTTGTTTGGATTCATTTTCAAATTGATGTGCAGTAAATAATAAGATAGAAAGCCAAAATGAGGTACTGTATATTATTCTGGTGTGCTCACAGTTCCTCCTCATGCCTTTGGAGTTTAGTTACAGATAAAGATGGATATTAATGGGGTTTTTTTTGCAGCCACTGCCAGGATTCTACATACCACAGTGTCAGTCTTAGTTTGCAGAGGCTGGGATGAGTTCATCATCATCCTCGTCATCATCATCATCATCATCCCTTGTTGATTCTTCCAGCTGTGGAGAGAGCAAAACACCTCCAGCTGTGCCCTCTTCCTCCTCCCCAGACGAGCATCAGATGCTGTCGTAGTCTGATTCTCGCCTTCTGGACTCGGCCTTCCACTCGGCCAAAAAGAAGGTCACGCAGCCCAGGAAGCCCATCAGGACCAGGATGAGCAGCTGCCAGTGCAGCAGCAGGTAGTTACTGTAGAAGAAGGCCAGAGCGGCCATGATGGACTGCAGCAAAAAAAAAATAATATATAACACGTGTTACAATTAAATTGTGAAGTTGAATGAAGGAAATTTAAACTCATAAACACCCATGGGGGAAACTGAACCAAATATCTTCTTACACATTTTCTATTCCATGTTTTAACTTATTTTATGAGATCGTCTAGGGCTGCACAATATTTCGTGTTTTAATCAACTGCCGCAATAAAAACATCGCAAAAGACACTTTTTTTTGTTGTGATTTTTTGTGTTAGTAAAAAGAAAATATAATAGAAAACTGCACTAAAATGTATGTAATGTGTGTCATTCTTTTTTAAGTGGTGCATTTTATATTTGGTTCAATGTTCCATTTGTTCAATAAAAAATTGTTGGAAATTATTTTGTTTTTTTTTTTTTTTTTTTATTCAACAGGCAATTTGTTGTATTTTAGCAGAACACTTTGAAAGCAGCAGAAAGGCAAAACTGAGTACACTTTAATATTGGTTTATTCATCGCGAGGAATATCGTGACTGCGATATTCAACAAAGTTATGGCCTATTTTCCTCATATGGTGCAGCCCTAGTATGGCCCCAGTGAGCTGCGTCTGAAACCCACCTGTATAAACTTGAAGACGGCGAAGGCGGGGGCGCTGTTGTCGCGGAAGGTGAAGCCGATGATGCTGAGGAGCTGCGTGTTGAAGCAGCTGTCGCCAAAACCGAGCAGGAAGCTGCAGAGCAACGCCACGCCGACACTGAGCCACAACACACAGACGGTAACCATAAAAAAAAAAAAAAAAAAAAAAAAAAAGACATCATGTAATCAAGTCATGAATACACTGATTCAGGAACATCAGAGAGGGGTGTGTAGTAGTGGTGGTGGTGGTGGTGGTGGGGGTTTCAGAGTAAGCTGGTCTTATGTTGTATCAAACTAAATCTGGATTAAAACAGTTTCACAAAGCCACTCCGAACTAATAAGATCAGGCATAAGAACTGTGAAACCCAGACCTGAGGAATCAAGCACAGATCACGTTAAACTTCTGGTATAGAGAGTGAAATATAACAAACAAAATCCCTACAAATCAACAAAGCAAAAGAGACATGTTGACAGCACTGAGCTCAGACTTTTATCTTTGATTTTAGCATCCTCCACATGACAGAAATACGGTTTCATTACCTTTAGAGTGGCTATCTGCTCCTTTTTGGTATCTCTGATAAACACCTTCCTGGACATTGGTTTCTTTAAATTTGATTCTATCAGACCAACACTTCAAAATATTCTGCACTATTTATAGTTATTTATTTATTACTCTGTACATCTTACTGTGACCTGCGCAATGTGCCATCTCATATTCATCTGTATATACAGTATATTCTCCCCATCTGTAAATACAATAAGGTCTTATTACCATTATTACTCTTCTTATTTTTTGTTCTATTTCCTGTATTTTTTTCCTTTCTTTGTGTATCTTTCTATTCTATTTATATTTAACATGTATTTTTGTATTTGTGTAATGTGCTGCATTGAGCTGCTGTGACAAGTGAATTTCCCCATTGTGACATCAATAAAGTCTTCTCTTATCTTACAGCCAAACTTTACTTTCACTGCAGTAAACTTAAAACTCAAATTAACGGACTGGAATAAAATCTCAGGCCAAGACTACATATGATCAATCTGACATGAACTGTCAACTGACTCATGTTCACAGTGCAGCAGGAAAGAGGAACTTTGGAGGAAATAGGGTTTCAGTGTGACAAATTGACTGGTTCAGCCTGAAAACTAGCCTGATCAGGACCGGGCTAGTCTGGAGATTTGTCAGACTTATTTATAAACAGATCTCCAAATCTCTGCCAACATATTCAATTTTCCCCCCCTGCCATTATAAGGCTGAGACGCAGAACCCAAGCCGTTTTGGGCAGCACCTAAGCCGAATGAATGTGACTACGTGCCTTTTCTCAGATGATCTAATGATTGTAGTCTGTCCCTAGTGGACTTCTTTAGCACGTTTTGTCTTTAAGCTTTTTACAGGTCATTTATTTATTTATTTATCTATTTATTATCTCCTCTAGCTGTTCCAATGTTTTAGAAACAGATATGGTAATAACAATGGTCCAAAATGATGTAAAATTCCTTCTTTTTTTTTTTATATTAAAAAACACAACATTTTCTTGAGGGAAGACCCCTAAACCCCCCTCACGTGCAAATACGTGCACCTAAAAGTCTTCCACAAACCTGGGGGAACCAGTGGAACTACCCCTCAGGTGTGAACAGTGCCCCCACCGCTGTGGTCTTTGTACCTGGGGGTGATGTAGGCCTGCAGATCTGTCCCTGGCTCCGGTGCAATAGGAGCGTCGCTGGCAATGTTGAGGAAAATCAGATAGAAGGCGACATAGTGAGTGACGAGCCCCAGCAGCACCACTGGGTTCCTCCCAAACCGGCTGCACTTGTTCAGCATCCCGAACACGCCCCCTCCTGGCCGGACGGAGCACAAGGAGGAAGGAAATGAATCATTTGCTGCCTCGTGACATTCATCAACGTCATTCCCTCGTTCTCTCTGTAGTGCTTTCATGTGACAACGTAGTAAAAAAACCTGCTTGGCAATAAACCTGATTCTGATTCCAGCAAAGTACAAATTTCAATGAATGTACTTTACTTGGGTATTCATTTTCCATTATCCTCCTTATCCTCCATATTTCCAGTATCCATTTTCTGCAGCTTTATACTGGATATTTTTACTCCACTATATTTGCCTGACAGCTTTAGTTACTTTTCAGATGTCAGTTTTTCATCCCCTTCCTGTCCAGCGAAAACCATGTATCTCCAGATGTGTTGATGTTGACTGTTTGTGATCGGCTTTGTGAAAGCCTCTTGGATCCGGTGGAAAACGCATCGTCGTCACAAAGCTGAAAACAGGACTGTCTTCCTGATACCATGAAAAGTGTTGACTTTTTAAAAGATACGTGGTTCTCGCAGGACAGCGACGCTGCAAACATATAATGATCTTATAGAATGTGACGCGCTGCTGTAGATTAAACTAGCCAACCAAATCTGTGTATTATTTGTTCATTCGTTTTTCTAAATGATATGTATCTTATTTGTATAGTAATTTGAAAAAAACGATTGATACATGGATTCAACAGTAAATAAAAGGAGTTCAAATGAGCACAACAACCTTAAACATCTACAGCAGTAAAATGCAACATACACATTAATGCAGCAGTAATATTAATCCAGAAACATCAGATATAATAGGAAAACAATGACAGGGAACATGTTACTGCACAATACATACTTTTACTTTAAGTACATTTAGCTGATACTACTTACATATTTTTAAGTAAGGTTTTGAATGCAGGTAGTATGCAGGTAGTAGAGTATTTTCTCAGTCTGGCATTAGTACTTTTACTGCAGTAAAGGATCTGAATACTTCTTCCACCACTGTCAGGAATAAGGTAAAGGACACTGAGGACTCACCTAGGATCTCGCCTACGCCGATGCAGATGCCAGAGATGCCGATCAAACTCTTTGCATCTTGGCCGAAGCGGGTCATGGCTCCGATACACGTCCCGTACACCCCGCTGTAGAACGTGAGCTCCAGGCCTGACAGAGCAGACACAGCACAATGCATGAATCCAAACTCCAAATTTAAACTCATCCTCCATACCTGTAACGTCTTCTCATCTCACCCACCTGTGTATGCTATGGAAAGGCTCAGCAGCAGCATCTCTCTGGTGCCAAACATTTTACACGCTCTCACTGCAGAAAACAAGGTGGATGTTAACACGTGTTACACTAAGGGTTAGAGGCTCATGAAGTGGAGGGGATTTCAGTAGAAACTTACCAAAAGCATCTAGAGCTTGTGAGCAGAGGCCTACATCAGGAGAGCTGAAAGATGGAAAGACATTATGATGTAGATAGATAGATAGATAGATAGATAGATAGATAGATAGATAGATAGATAGATAGATAGATAGATCTTTTTCCCCTTAACATTTCACAGGCTCATGTCTTTTCTTGGACAGTTTCACTTTTAACTTCCAACTCATCCCTAAACCGGACTGGGTTGTCGTGGCGACTGTATCACAGCAGTTTCAAAGACAAATGTGGAAAAGACAACAAAGGATAGCATTTACAGTGAAAGGTCACCTGTCTCATCCAGTACTGTTCCACTGAAGAAAAAAAATCATTCCTGCTCCTAGTGGGAACGAATATTCTCCAGGACATTTCCAGTTTTTTTTTTTTTTAATGGAAGTCTGTTATTTATAAAAAGAGTCTCAAGCAGGAGCCCTGCTACACATCCTGGGACCCCAGCTGAACAGCAATGATGCAATAAATATCTCTGATCAGTGGTGAGTTCCAGAGTCCCTGTGCAGTCAATTAACACAGCTGTGCTGATCGCAACATATCTTGGAATCCACAGATGTCTTTGGGAGCCAAATTATACATCAGACAGAATAAATCCTACCCTGCAATCGAGCAACACATTTAATTCAACAGGGACGCTCTTCAATGGACTTCAAGCTGTGGGAAACTGAACTTATTGCACTGTTACAACTGTCTTGTGAAGCATTTTGTAACATCTGTTTTGAAAAGTGCTAAATAAATAAATGTAATGGTTATCATTGTTATTATATCTGAAGATCACAAGCGTAATACTTTAGTGTATATGTGTATTTATGGTTTTAAAGTTGTGACATTTATCACGTCACTTCCTGCTTTTTCTATATTTTCTAGACACACATCAGCTCAAACGTCTTGATGCTGGTGGAGGATGAGTGCCAAGCTTCACATTGCAAAGCAGTGTTTCTGTGGTCGTTATAATAATATAACAATAATATGATAATATCCTCCCCATTCAGCATTGAGTGGCTCCTTTTCACTTTGTATTATCACTTAATATGTCTGAAGCTTGCACTTGAAGTCTAACTTCAGGGTTATTTCATTTCAAGGTTTCAGTCTCTGATCTTCAAACAGTTGAGCCTGATTTATCATCTGAAGACTAAACAGGAGATCATCCAGGTTCTTATTTTTTTTTTAAACCTTTATTTATCCAGGTAAACTGATCATAATTTTGTTGCACATTCAAAACTTTCCAAAGACATTTTGATGAAGTTTATCATTTTCCAGGACTTTTCCATGACTCCTGAGAACACTCACCTGGCTGTGGAGAAGCTCTCTGAGGATTCAGCCTGCAGCAGCGACTGCGACTGCTCCGAGGGAGCAACAGGTTCAGGGTCAGGCTTCCGGATCAGAAAAAAGAGGAAGCAACCCACCAGACTGATAACCGTGAGAGAGATGAACACCGTCTGGCGGTCCTTGTCTGAGACACACAGCATGAGTCACACGCTTAAAATGAAACTCCTTATGAGAAGTCTGCATGGGAGCTAAACTCTACGCAAAGAAATAAATGCATGTGGCAGAGATTAGATAAAAACACAGCTTGCTTCCTACCTGTTATGTGAACGTGTCCATGCCAGGCACAGTATATGTATAGATTTCCAAAGAATAAGCTGCAGAGAGATGAAATAAATGCTGCATTCAAAACTCAAGGTGTACACCAAACAACACAGTTCTCCATTAAATCAGATTAAGGTACATGCTGGTTAAAAAAAAAAAAAAAAAAAAAAAAGAATGCTCACCTGAACTGCAGCAGCGCCCAGAAAATGCCACTGTTTCTTCCAATGGTGTTATCAGTGGAGTTGATGGCCAGCACATTTCCCTGAGCTGTCCACAAGACTTAAAACACAAAAAGGAAAAATCAGAAGATACAAACGTGGAGAAGGCCTGTTCCCTTATTGGAAGTGGTCTTTAGAGAATGTCTCTTTACCTGCTGCTCCTATTCCAACCAACACAGACGCTGTATAGAAGCTCCACGTGTACGGGTAAATGAACATGGCTATGTAGCCACTGTAGAAAACAACATTAGGAGACATTAGAAGTCTGAATTTGCACGAAAGGGACACTGTAGGGGTTGTGTTAGTGATTGTAAGCTTACCTGTACAAAAGCCCACTGAAAAACATTGATAGCTGCGGTCCAATGACGGTCACCACTGACGGGGCGATCAGGTTGGATGCAGAGAAAACTCCATAGATGATGGCCATGCTACAAGTGACAGACAGCAGGGCAGTTAATGTGTACAGTAAATGCAAAGGTCTATGGTGCTGGAGTGGGTTGGATAAAGGGTCCCAATTTGAAAAATGTCTCCACTTTGTCTATAAGTCCTGACGGTCCGCCTGCATGAAGGATGTTTCTTGCAACTCAGAGTAACATTTGTTCCCTAAAATGGTTTACCTAAGATTACTAAAATTACCCTTCAAGGATTTCAAGGAGTGCAAAAGATTTGATTATAGAAGGTGCCACCAGGTCTGTATCGGTGCTGAGAAAGTCTCCGACATGTTGTGCTCACTCGAACATCTGCACAGACAGTGTGTATTGTGGCATCAGATGAAAACCAAAATTTAAAACATAATCTAAGGATACCTACCTTGTGTAGCCGCTGCCATGGAACTCAGTGTTATTGAAGCTCTTGATAACGGTTTGCTGTGAAGATCCAGAAAGAGGACAGTTTAGGACTGAAGACTTCTCTTATCTGAAGTTGTGTGGGATCAATCTGGGATGTGCATTGGTATATCCAACCTACCTCTATATTGCCACATGTTTGAAAAGCAGTGAACATAAACATAAAGCCGAAGCCTAGGACAACGATGTTTAACAGCCTCTTCCCCTCTGGACTCATTTTGCTGGATATTTGCAAATTCCTTTAGACCGTAAACACACACAAAAATCTACTGGCGTGAACGGCACATCTGAGAATAGACAAAAAAAGTAGAAATCAATAAGCAGCATTAATGCACTCACTGAAACATAACAAAAGTGCATATCGTCACCTTCCTAAAATATTTTTTTTTTGCCTAAATCATCTCCCCATGGTGCTGGCCACCTCCGGTAAAATTGCCTACATCCTCAGTTGAACAAGTCATGTGATTCTACACCTTTAGTAATGGCCTATGTCAAGCGTGTGACTCCAGCAGTTTAGTTTTTTGTTTTCTGAAAAACCTGAAAAAATGACTTAGGCCATTATTTTAGGAAGGTGACGATATTTTCTTTTACTTAACATCTTTCAAAAATCTGTTGTTTTATCATCACAAATACGCACTTAAGGCTATGACAAGTCATAAACGCTTCCCGACATTTTTGACTTGACCGCGCACACTGATCTACACAACAACTTTATTTCTATTAAATGTCTTTTAGAATCGCTTCCCAACGTGCCCCGCCGCCATCCATCTCATGTCACTTGGTGGATAACAGCCTAGAAAAAAAATGTAAATGACTAACGTTATCTAAAGGTTGGCTTTAAAAGAAGTGTTGTTTCTGGTTAATGGACTGTATGCAATTATGAAGTGGATCGTACACCTAAATGTGTATTTTTTTAATCAGATATTATGTCGGACTATAAGCAACGGAACATTTAAATGACAGCTGTTTAAATGAGGTTCATTTCTTAAACCGAAGAGGAAAATGATGGTAAGAGACAGAGGTGTGTTTTGGTCAGCTGCAAGGTTTGACACAGAAAACAACTTACCAACAACGCTGGAGCTGCTTAGCTAACCTGTCTGGCTGCTCCTCTTTGTGTGGACTCAGAGTGTTGTCATTACTAACATAGTTAGACAGCTCTTTGTGGAAGTCCCCGATATCCTCAGCTAGCTAGCTAGTCATCTTCTCCGTGCGCTTTCTAAACTAACTTTGACATGATGGTCCCGTCGTGTAAAACAGATTATACGGAGACTTTTCACCGGTAAACAGGTCCAAAACTAGAAAGGGCCGTCATGTGAATGAATCAGCTGACTGTTAGTGTTAGGTAGTCGGGCTTTTTCTTTTCTTTTTTAACATAAAATCGTCGATTTACAAGCGCTCAACGCAAATAATCCACCAACAGAGAATCTGCTTGAACCCATCCAGTTTAGTTTAGTTTGTTTATGCAAAATGGATTCTACTTCCGGTTTTTCTTCTTTTTTATTTTTTTATTTTATTGAAGTGGATTCATTTACAAAAATGAATGCATAGAAAAACCACGACGTCAATAAACACCTCTTAAAATACAAGGCACATTAGATCAGAATGAAAACTAAAATTATATATTTAAAAAAAAAAGTAAAATAAAGTTTTTTTTAACTTCCGACACAGCGTCAGCCCTAGATGAAACTACATTTAAACCACATTTGTTAATAATACATTTAAAACCCGAAGCTATACATTTTTTGAAGTAACGCTAATATATTTTTAACGCTACAGCTAGCCATAGATACATAGCAAGCAAGTAAAAATAATTACTTCCGGTTGAAAACCAACGCCTGAACACTAAATAAACCGTTGCAGTGTAATGAATGATTGTCTAAGAATACCTCCTAAAAAAATGTTTAATTTTTCTTGTTGGCAATTTACATTTACCACTTCTAAAAACTGCCCAGCTTTTTCATTTTTATTCATATATATTGGACATTTTTATAGTATCTTTACATATTTTTATTGTATATTTATAATACTTGCTTTTATTTTTAGTCATTTTCTCTTAATGTTTGTTATACATCAATACTCCAAAGCTAATTTATTGTATGTAAAAACCTACTTGGCAATAAACCTAATTCAAGTACTGTACTTAAGGACAGATTTGAGGTACTTGTACTTTGATTATTTTAGGGCTGCACAATATATATATATATATATATATTTTTTTTAAATCATCGCAATATCAACTGGCGCAATAAACATCGCGAAAGGCTGCAACATATCGCAAAAGACACTCAAAGATTTCTTTCAATAGAAAATTACGTTTTTTTCTAGTGGTGCCAATTTTCAAATTGTTCATAGAAAATGTTGGAAATTATTTTGTTTTAAAATCAAGCAGTTTGTGGTATTTTAGCAGACTACTGAAAGCAGCAGAGCTGAGTACTTTAATAGCTGTTTATTTTTCACAAGTAATCTATTTCACAGTATTCATAAACTTTATTACTTTTCGCATATTATCCTCATATCGGGCAGCCCTAAAGTACTTCCATTTCATGCTACTGCATACTTCTACTCCACTACGTCTCAAGATGTAAATATTGTACTTTTTACTAATCCATAATATTTGTCTGACAGATTTGTTTAAATGCATTTAGCTGATAAAATACTTTTACTTAAGATTTTTAACGCAGGACTTCAAAATCCTACAGAGTATTTTCATAGTGTGGCATTAGTAGTTTTACTGCAGTGGAGGATCTGAATACTTCTTCCACCTCTGCTTATATATCTAATTCTGAAGCATGCAGTTACCAAGTACCACTTGTAAGCAGTAAATGTACACCCCAAAATAAGTGAGTAATAAAAGAAGAGACCATTTTAGACAAAACACCAAATCTTTAATGAAAGTTACATTTGTCATCCATAGCCATATGGGAAAAAACATTTCATCTTACAAAGGGTGAGACTGTAGCAACCGTACCACTGGCAGTCACAGGAGCATTCTGGAGAATACTGGATACATCCAAGCACTCAGCAGAGCAACACGCCACCTTAACAGCTAACCAGCAATACTCAACTGCTACACAACTGCGCCTAGTGCACAAAACAAACAAGCAGGATTAGGGTTAAAAAAAAAAAATTTGAAAAAAAAATAAAAATAAAAGAGTGTCCAGAGTCCAGTAAATGAGGTCCTGTAAGAGTCAACTAAAGATTTAAGGAGATGATCTTATACACCTCAAAATGTGACCGATGTGAAACAATCTTCAAACTGATAGACTTCACATCACCAGTCACTTTTTTTTTTTTTTAACTGTATATGCAATTACATTTAACACATCACAGGAGTTAAAATGATCTGCTGTCCTGTCTAACAAAGACACCCTGAGCTGCAGAAATTAAAGATCGTAAGAAAGCCACTTCATTACGGTTTTGAGGGATTACTTTAGTTTAATGAAATCTTTGCGCCGATATGAATAAAATAAGCAAAGGTTGGTGTGGATTAAGTCATTTTGGATGTATAAACAAGACATGGCTTCTTCAGATGTGTCCAACTATCCTGACTGTGCGTTGACACCACAGGCCTGTATCACAAAGAGTTTAAAAAGGGTGTTTGCCAGCTAAATTTAGGCTTTAACGAAGCTGCTCACTCACCATGATAGAGCACCATGGCTAATGCAAAAAAAAAAAAAAAAAAAACAGGATCTCGAGGTGGATGAAAGCACTACATTTATCATAAACTGAAACATAAACAAGGACTCAGTCAGTTGTTAAAAGCTGAAATTATTTAAATTGATCTAAAGAAAAAGAAAAATTTGGACAATTGTTTAATTGTTTGAGTAGGCAAAACTTTGACTAAACAATTAAAATCAAGAAAGTGGTCCACATTTTGATGGTAAATAAAAAATTCAAGTTGCAGTCCAAGAAATGTTTACACATTAGTATAGTCTTTGCTTTCCGTAGTAATTACGAAGGATTATTCTAGCACTTTTCTTCTTTTAACTCAAATAAAAAACAGCTTAAAACTTGCCTGGGATTATGAAGTCTGTCTCTTTTCATGTAAAATTATTACTGGACTGAGTCAGTTGAGAACCAAATTTAAGCCAAAAGGTAATCCAGGATCAATGTGAGGCTCAACAAAGCAATGAAAGTCAAAGAAAGCTGGACAACATGCTCACTTATTTAAACAGGCCCATAGGGAGAAGAACTTAAAGAAGAGGGGCAACTTGTGTATTATCCTTTGTCACGGTTACAAAACCAGGTCAGAACAGCTCTCCACACTGAACCAGATTTCCTAAAATCCTTATGAAAATAAAACTCACAGCACATGAATGAAGTGACGAAGCCTTTTTGTCGTGGCCAAAATGAATCAAACAAACCAAAACATGGAAGACACAATAATAACCTTTTAAAGCAGGACACTGTTGCTTGCGTTGGAGCCAGTCTTGGACTTGAAGCTTTCGGTCTTCACCTGAAAACTGTCAGAACAGCAATAGTTAGTACAGAACACAAGAACCAATCGTTTAAAATCGGACTGATATTGTTCTTTAAATCTAAGAGTCAGTTGTGCACATTTAATATGATTTGTCTGCACATTTATGAAAAACCTAACTGACTGTATACACGAAACATTCAACCTGGACTTATTTTATGGTAACATTTAGTTCCACTGAAAGGGATTATTATAATTATCTACATCTTCAAAGCCTAGACTTGTATCCTAATTTCATATTTTGGCCGTAATCACAGAGGACCTTCTTTGCACACACCTGCAAATTTGTATGTAGAGGTTTTACATGTACAGCTCCCGGTTTTTTGGTTCTCTTCTAGTATTATTTGTGCATTGTATGCCTTTATTAGGCAGTCAACAGGTAGAGAAATGGCAACAAGGGGTCAAACCTGTAACACTTCAGTTCATGGTCAGCACCTAAACCTCTTTTCCCACCAGGACACCCTGCTCCTGGTGGTTTTGATGAAGGTTTTTTTTTTTTTTTTTTTTTTTTAAACCTAACAGTGCTGAAACAATTATATATAAAAAAAAAAAGACTGAAAATTGATTGTTGAATATTTTGACCATTTAAATCACTTCAGTCATTTTTAGCAGGAATGCATTCTCTGGTACCGGCTCCACAAATGTGAGGATTTGCTGCTTTTTCATTTTATATTGTAAACTAAATGTTTGAGTTTTGGGCTGTTGGTCGGATGAAAGAAGACATTTAAAAGACATCGGGGAACTTGTGATGGACAGGTTGAGCATTTTCTGAGACCAAACAATTAAATAGAAATAAATAATTATCAGATTAAATCAATATGGACAGTATAATCATTTTAGTTGCAGCCCTGGTCACAGGCCCAAGTTTCACTACAAGATTTGGAAAAAAATAAAATAACCAAGCTCTGCAACTGGATTAATCAGTGATCTACAGGAGTTTAGATGATTAAAAAGATGAATAACGGTTGACCCCAACGAGCGAACCAAAATTAGTGAATTGCTTTGTAAGGTTGGCGTGTTTTCGGGGGATTCCTGTGGACAGGCAATAAATCGGCATTAATTTAGTCATTTTTAATTGGAGATATATAAAAGCTGAATGTTGCAGGACACGAAAAGCCTATCTGATTACGGCCTTCTTTTCCAACTACAGCCTACGGTTTTTAATCTGAAATCTTTTTCTGTATTGAAAATGTGGCACAAGAAAAGATGAATGGAACTAACAAACTGACATGGGAGTAGAGTTGGACAAACCTCAGTGCCCCTCAAGCACCAGCGTCCCCCGGCCCGGGACGAGGCCTGGAGGACAGTTTTATGTTCAATGCCGGACACCGACAGACGTACCTCAACACCAAACCCCAACACTGACTGCCTCCACCCTGCTGCACAGAAACCCTCACCAGCAGCAGGCGGCCTGTGGGCAGCTCCCCACACACCTTCTAACTGCTCATACTGCCTCAGCTCAAACTCCACTTTAGCAAACAGGATGCCGCAGCTTGGGAAGGAAAGAATTCCAGATTTGGTTTACAGAACTGTTCTTAAAAAAAAACACTTCGCTTAGTATTCAATAAAAATGATGAGCACTGCGTATGACAGAAAATGTAACTGAGTTCAAGAACTGAAGTTGCAGATCAAAAAAGACCCCCCCCCCCCAAATCTTTACATGGGCAACGAAAATGGGTCTTTGTTTGAGCAATTGCCATTATTAAAAACTAAATTTTTAAGAGCTTTTAAGAGCCAACTAATCTAAATGATATTCTAAAATGGTCAGAGTACCTGCTAAATTGGCTGCTATAGGGGATAAACTTACCAGCTACAGACACATTTTACCTAGTCTGTCTCCAATCCTGGTACTTACAACTTAAAAAAATATATATAAATAAAAATAAAAAAAAGAGACAGGAACAAAA
Organism: Perca flavescens; assembly: GCF_004354835.1. Classification (NCBI taxonomy): domain Eukaryota; kingdom Metazoa; phylum Chordata; class Actinopteri; order Perciformes; family Percidae; genus Perca; species Perca flavescens. Next base: position 23,666,273 of record NC_041345.1, on the reverse strand, counting down.
TAAAGCTCTAATTGCCCGTGCAACAGTGACATCTTGTCAAAACTCACCTGAAGCTGAGCTCTACGGGGTTTCGCCTCCATTTTCTGCTGCTGACTTGGGCTGGCTTTTAGATCTCGACCTGGAACTTCTTTTGTAGGAAGGGCTTCTGGACCTGGACTTGGACTTGGACTTAGACTTAGACTTGGACTTAGACTTGGACCGGGACCTGGATCTAGATCTGGAACGAGACGGGGACTTGGCCTTCTTGTTCCTGGGAGAATGAGACTTGGATCGGGAGTAGGAGCGGGACCTGGATCTGCTGTAGCGGGATCGGCTTCGGGAACGAGAGCGGCTCCTGCTGCGGGACCTGCTGCGTCTTCTGTGTCTCGGGCTGGGGGAAGAGCTGAATACATTCAGTGGGTTGAGTTATCATCTACGATGTGAAAACAGCTGGCACTGAACTCAGTAAAACATGATATATTATACAGACTTCATTTAGGCTTGCTAACCTTTTCATTAAAACATTAAACGAACATCTGGCATTAGCAGATATTACATCCCAAAAGAACACCAACTGAATACCTGCAACACAGATATTCTATTGCAATTTTTCTATCTGCATAACTACTTGGAAATAAACTGTTCCTGATACTGAAGATGCCTGATTGTTGCTGCTTGTCTGCAACAGAAAGGGAGGCTCAAACATAAGTACATAACTGAAAGAATAGATCAGATGTACAGTTATGGATCAGTTGGTTCTACTGGAAAAGGCGGCCTCAAAAGGTCTCCGGTAAAATAATTTCATAATCGTTTTATGCAATCTGTGCCGAATTGTAGAGTGGATTCGCAAAAATAGTGTGTTGGTCAATTGACCAAGGCAACTCTGAGAAGGCAAATTCTTCAATGGAGTCTGGCAACGGACTGCGTCTATACAAAAGGGCTATCTAGCTAGCTAAGCTGTTACGCGCTTATTCTTACCTTCTGCTTCTGCGTCCATGGCCGCCGTACCTCCTGGTCTGCCCTCCGCGCCGGCCTCCTCCACCTCCTCCGCCGCCTCCACCACCACCACTACCGCCGTAGTGAGAATCGGGGGGTCTGCCGTAGCGGGCCATTTGGACTCGCAGCTCCCGTCCATCCAGGAGCGCGCCATCCATGGCGTCCATTGCGTCCTCGGCGTCACGCTTGTCGTGGAACCGCACAAAAGCGAAACCCCGACTTTCTTTCGTGTAACGGTCTCGGGGAATATACACGTCTCCTACACGGCCATACTTTTCGAACACGCGTCTTAGGGTTTCGGGCGAAGTTCGGTACGTTAAGTTGTCCACTTTGAGGGAAGTCATGCCGTCGACGTCTGGCGGAGGCCTACCGTAACTCATGGTGATTAACCTGCGAGGCCTAGAAGCCTTTCTCAAAACACTTTATATCTCGGCTACGATAGAGCCTACCTGTTTGTAAAAGTCCGAGCGCACACACACGAGTGTGGAATTTAAATGGATTTTCCTCGTCTGTGAGGTACTTGGGGATCCAAAAACCGCAAAATAAACGACTTCTTCCGCACAACTCCGTCCACCTCGCGTTCAGCTGTACAAACCCAAACCAGCGAGTGAACTTCTTCTGTTTTAGAAATTAGGCGCTCCTCGGTATCATATGCCTCACTGGCGCCCCCTTCTTCTTCTACTACTACTACTTCTTCTTCTTTTTTTTGGCAGATTACTACTTTTGTATTATACTGCCACCAACTGTATAGGAGTGTGTAATAGCATGAACTTCATAGAGTCTAGGCTTGAATTAATTCAAAACAAAAATAAAATAAATAAATAAAATAACAAAAAAAAAACGTATATTCTTTTCATTAAACCAGTATTATGAAGAAAAGTAAATAAAGCTTCAAGTCTCTCCCTTTTCATACCCTGTTCTTCAAGTACATCATGTATTGCGTTCTCTCCTTCCATTTCCTGCCAGTTTATTCTACTATCATTATATTTCTCATATACAAAAAGTACATGTTCTACATCTTCTTTGTCTTGGCATTATATGCATAAGCCAGTACCAGTACCTACTATTTGTAAGGTAGTATTCAATCCTGTGTGACCTAATCTAAGTCTGGTATAGACCACTTCTTCCTTTCTGTGTAAACTCAGCGAAGTAACCCTTTTCCCGGTCACAGTCTTCTGTAATTTATGGTAGTGTCTAGCATTAAACTCTGCCTCCCATTCAGTTTGCCATCTTTGCATACTTTCAGACTTAATTATGGATTTGGCTTCACCCTTCCCCAGTGGAACATTAATGCTTCTTCTTTCCCTTAAGAGAACATTAAGGGATGCCAACTGCTGTAAACCTGGTGTTTTACCAGCTTTGGCAGTTGGCATCCCTTAACGTTCTCTTAATACAACACTGGCGCCCCCAGATTGGGTGCATTACCCCCACCATCTGGTATGGAATCTGAATCAGAATGTCTAGTCTTTATAATAATCATAACTATATTAATTTAAAAAATCTTCTCAATTATATTGATTTTTATACTGAATAGATACTGAAATTATGGTCTTGCATTGTCAGACCTCCACATCTCCACAGTGCTGTAAAATAACCTACTGAAATAGTAATCAACATTAATTCTTATTTCTTGAGTTCTTTTGTAGAATATCTAGACACATATCTAGAATTTTTTTATCTTCCTGAGGTTTTGAATCGCGTCTTTCTTCCTCATATTTTTGACAATTTATCATAACATGATCTACTGTTTCTTCTTGCCCACGGGAATCACATCTACTTGTATGCTTACCTATATACTGTTAAGTTGTGTCTAAATTTCAAGTCTTGTGTATAACGCAGTATATATAAATAGACAGAATGCTGAGAAGTGAAGTCAATATACAGTTTGTGCAAGTTGTAATCTAGTGATGTGGATCAGTAATAACAAAGTTAACATGAATAGAAGAGTGTTTGGTTATTTGGTGGCCAAACATATTTCTCCTTTCTATTTAGGACTCTTGAGTCCTATGTTGTAATGCACCAAAACACCAAGGGAAAATCCTTGCCTCCCATGTGAAAAATTTGCAATAAAACTGACATTGTCACTTCAAGAGGACCCAATCATCCAATTTGTGTCCCTGCCAAATATTTCTTTCTCCACCATGATAAATGTGTGCAGAGTGTTGTGTAGAAGGTGCTTCATAACATTGTTACTGAAATAACATTTTAAAACCCTTTTAGCTGTGTGACATTTTGGAAGTAAATACACCATAAAATCAAAATAGCCATTGCACAGAAATAGACCTTGTGCTTTAAAACAATGAAATGTGAAACCACTGATATTGTTATACATTATGACGGGGAAACAACAGGACAACAGAGGCCGTAACTGCCCTCTGCATGAAAGCAGCAAGCACCACACCTTAGAAACTGGCTAGATTAAATTTCTGTCAACACAAACTTCTGTACTGTTCATTCCATATTTTCTCCATAGGAAACCATATTTTAGAAGAGAGCTGAAGAATGATTGGTAAGAATTTATCAACATTCAGCTCTTGAATCATGTTTGCAATCCGTCCCTTCAAAAACATCAGTGAAAGTGTGGATATGCAAACAACTAATATGACTAGTGATAGTGGGAGGAAGAGGTTGTCTAAAAGCTTAGTTTATTAACAGCTTTATTTATGCTACCTCTGTGATATGGGGTACAATACCACTTTATTTATCCCCAGGGAAATTCCTGTGCAGCACTTGCAATACAAAATGTATAGTGCAAATTCTTACGCCAAAATTTGTACAGGCCTATAAATATATTGCTTGAAAATGTTGATTACGTTTTTATTGTCAATTTAGCAAAAAGGAAACGCCACTTTCATTTTTAAGAGCTATAGGTCTGCACTGGAAATTAGCTGACTTAGTAGTACTGTATATAAAATATACTCACGAGGCTGAAAAACTGGTCATATTTGTCTTGTAAAGGAAGCTGATGTTCTTTATAGTGTTCATCATTCATATCAAGATTCGGTAGGGTATTATTGCAGAATCCACAGACATTAAATACAATTAAGTTTGGTTCATTCTTGTAGAAAAGGTGCCATATACTTTAACTTAAGTAAGAGTTTAATTGTTATTATTAGCATGTTCCAGAAATTATATATATCAAAAAACGTTTTGTTTGGTTAGTTTAGGACTTTAGGTTATATCTATGAGTTTAGCTAATGTTCCTGTCCCAAGATTATGACATGATGACATCACCTTTCCAGTAGAGTTGAGAAATAACCATTGACATATATATAATGGACCAATAGACCCCGTTGCTCTGGACGGAGACCAGTGAAGGCTATTAGATACGGTGGCCGACAGGGGCAAACGCCCTGCAACTTCAGAAAACACATGCAAATAGACAAAACACAAGCAAATTAAAAAAACAACTTCATTAATTTGACAACACATGTGCAGCATTCCGCAAACGCGCTGCATATACACACAACACAACCAAATATATAAACGCGCTGCAATTAAAAAACGATGCAAAAAGAAAAGCAAACCCCGAAAAAAGAAGCAATGCAAGAAGAAAAACAACTTCATTAATTTGACAACACCTGTGCAGCATTCAGCAAACGCGATGCAAATACACACAACACAACCAAATACATAAACGCGATGCAAATAAAAAACAATGCAAAAAGAAAAGCACACAAACCCCGAAAACAAATGCAATAAGAAAACGCTGCATCCAGATTCCACAACGGAAGTTCTCCAGACCTCTAGAGGGAAAAGCTAATCAGCTGGATTTATGACCCCTTTTCTGCCTTTTGGGTATGGCTGCATATTAAAAAGAGAACTCCTGTCTCATGCCCTTATTAATAACATAATATATAGTTCTCTTTTTAATATGCAGCCATACCCAATATAATAATAATGTATATATGTCAATGCATGGGTCCGCCCTGGCTTTTTTTTTTTTTTTTCTCTTTATTGACAAAAAGCACCAACATACAAAACTTTCGTTGGGGAAAGATATACATGCTTACATACAATACAAATGTTGTCAATGTACAAGAAAACTTACCTGAGAAAAGAAACAACGAAGAACAAAACAAAGAGGGGGAGCTGCCTAAAATATACAAGTCAAAAGCAAAAAGGCTAGAGAAAGTAAAATTAACATTTAGAGCGGTACACAAGGAGACTAATCAAAACAGTAATTTCCTAGATATGTCACTACATATTTTTCTTGCAATCTTAGTAGATTTGATCTTTTTCAATGAGGAAAAAAACTATTTAAAGTCATTTATAAACCAAACAAAGGAAGGCTTAGAATATCTCCACTTACTGCAATGAATATGATATTTACCCATTAGAATAATCATGTTGACTAAGTCTGATATTGATGAATCTATATTATCCATATAAAAGAGGATGTGTGGTAAAGTCAGAGTAGGGATATTATCCATCTTAAGGCACAGCCAATTATGTATCTCAGACCAAAAGCAGTTGGACACAGGGCAAAAAAAGAACATGTGATCCAGAGTTTCATCACAAAAAAAACAAGGGTCAACATCAAATTTGAATCTTCTCTTAAGAAAGTCAGCAACCGGATATATCTTGTAGATTATTTTAAGGTGAGTCTCTTTGACTTTAGGGGAAACGGGCCATTTAATGAATTTAAAATGTGCTTTTTCTATGGACAAAGCGTCCATGTTCGGAACCTGTACACACAATCCTCTGTTATATCCAAAAACTAATTTAGATTTCAAAGCATCACTAATACAGTTATTATTACATTTATTGTCAAATAAAGTACAATCATTAATGACTAAATTTGGTAAAGTTGGTAAGGGTCTTGATCTTGCATATAACAATATGTTTTGAATTAACTGTAATAATGGTACAGGTATTGCTTTACAGATCTTATTGTATTCTCTATATGTACAGTTTAGATTATATTTGTCTAAAAAAGCTTTATATTCCAAAAAGTTACCATTGTCATCTATAATATCATTCACAAATACAATGCCCTTTTTGTACCAATTATACCTAAACAATGATTATAATTACCCTATTATTCCATAAGGTAGATCCATGTGGAGAAAAGTTATGGGTAAATATCATTTTCCAATATTGGAGAACTTGTTTGTGGAAGTTTGACAATTTAACAGGAATTTTGGTCACCTCAAAATCACATTGCAGAAGAAAATCAAGCCCTCCTACTTTCCTAAATAGATGTCTGGGTATGTGAAACCACATAGAATCTGGTTGTGATAGATATGTTTTCAACCAGTTAATCTTAAAGGTCCCAAACATTGTTTCAAAGTCCAATGCTTTAATACCACCCATATCATACTCTTTAACCAGCTGTGATTTCTTAATATAATGGGTTTTGTTTTTCCACAGGAATTGGAAAACGATTGAATTGGCTTTCTTAACATTACCGGAAGAAACATATAGGGAGTGACAGGGATAAATTACTTTGGAAATACCTTCTGATTTAGACAGAGTGACTCTACCAAAGATAGTGAGATCTCTAGTAAGCCAGCGACTCAACGATTTCTTCATATCTGTTAAACGGTTAGAAAAATTAACATCTTCCCTTCTAATAGTATTTTTAGATAGAACTATTCCTAGATATTTCACTTCAGCTTTAACCTCAATAGATGAGATGATAGAATCAGTTGATGAGTGAATGGGAAGTAGCTCACATTTTTTAATATTGAGGGTTAATCCTAAAGCTTTAGAGAAAATTGATACGGAATCAAGGGCAACATCAACCATGAACTTATCCCTTAAAAGGATTGCTGTGTCGTCTGCAAACTGACTAATTTTAAATACCTTGTCAAATATTGAGATCCCATGCAAGTTGGGGTTGTGATTAATGAACATTATAAGAGATTGGGTGGCTAGAATAAACAGTTTGGGAGAAATCGGGCATCCCTGCCTAATACCGCAGAGCACTTCAAACCTTGGAGTTATACCAGGATTAAGAGACACAGAACTATATATATCAGTATAAAACATCTTAATTATTTTACAAAAGTTGCTCCCAAAACCTAAAAAATCTAGGATTTCAAATAAAAAGGTATGTTCAACAGTATCAAATGCCTTATAAAAATCAAGAAATAAAATAAAAGCATCAGTGTAAATGAAGTTTCGATAATCAAGCATGTCTAGTAGCAGTCTGGTATGATTATGTATGTTTCTACCCTTCATGAAAGCTGATTGACATTCGTCAATAATATGTGGCAATTCCTCATTCAGACGATTGGCATAAACAAGTGCCAGCAATTTATAATCGTTACATAACAAGGTAATTGGTCTCCAATTATCCAATAAAAGATTATCTTTGTTAGGTTTCGGAATTAGAGTGATGAGACCATGTTTCATAGTGGGAGAAAGATTACCTTTTGAAATACAATCTAAATGGGCATTATATGAGCATTTCCACCCTGGCATTTCCCTGATATCACTCCAGAAGAAGGAGAAAAACTCCACGGTTAGCCCATCTATTCCAGGTGATTTCCCCTTGGACATCTGTTGAACTGCCAAGTCTAACTCCTCAATTCTTAGCTTACCTTCCATAAGATGTTTAAAGTTATCTTCTATTGTCTTTTTAGACCCCTGAATCTTATTTAAGAAAAAATAACAATCTTCTTTAGAAAAATGGGATTTATACAAGTTACTATAAAAAGTTTAATGTTTTAGTTTACTTCTTCTTGATTTTCAACAATAACATCATTGATATTTAACTTCTGAATATTTTTCTTTGTCTGTCTTTGTTTTTCCAGACTAAAAAAATAGGAAGAGTTTTTCTCCCCTTCTTCAATCCAACGAGCCCTTGAACGAATAAATGCTCCCTTGGCCTTTTCCAGATATATATTATCAAGATGGGACTGTAAATTGTTTAATTCAGTCTGTTCTTGCTGTGTCAAATAATTTTTACAGCATAGAGTATTGATGCGACTAATGATGTCCCTTTGTCTTATCTTTTAAAGGGTTGATGATTGCTTACTAGTTCTGATAGCTATTTGTTTAACTTTGAATTTAAACCATTCCCATTTACTCATAAAAGACATTTCCAATTCACCTACTTCTTTAACCAGTTGTTTAACTGCATCAGAAAACTCAATATCTTCCAAAAGGGTATTGTTAAATTTCCATATAGAATTAATGTTATTTTCCTTACCACCCGGAGAAAGTGTCAAGGATATTACACAATGATCAGTCAGGGGTGATGCTGAAATATCTATTAACCTCATTAATGAGATTATCTGATAATAACCAATAATCCAATCTTGAGCACTGGCCATTATTAGATGAGTTGAACCAGGTAAATTGTTTTCTGGTTGGGTTTTTCATTCTCCAATAATCTATTAGATTGGCTTTCGTGATCAATTCAAGTATTGTTTCATCAAGTGTGTGGCAAAGTCTCTTTGATGCTAAGCGGTCTAACCAAAGATCAGGGGCTAGGTTGAAATCTCCGTCAATTATTACTCTATCTGTTGAAAAAAGCATTTTCCATTCCTCTAAGTACTTACTTAAGAATGAGAAGAGATTTTTGCATTGTGCTCTTTTGTTATGACCATACACACATAATAAGATGTAATTTATACCATTCATTTCTGTCACGACCATTAACCAATAACGGGTAGAGTCACTTGTATGGTCAATAATTTTCCCAGGAAATCTATTAAACAAAATCATAACTCCTGTGGAGTGTGACATTCCATGACTGAAAAAAATAGAGTCTCCCCATTGCAATTTCCAAAATTTTGTGTCAGCTTCAGCTGAGTGAGTTTCTTGTAAAAAAACACAATTAGCCCTTTGCTCCTTACAGAAAAGAAAAATAGCCTTACGTATTACCTTATCTTTCATCCCCCTAGTATTTAAAGAAATAAAGGACAACATTTAGGTAATAAGTGGATAATCTATAAACAATGCACAAAAGAGTGTAATGATGCGCAAGAATGAGTAGTAAGTCCTGAATCTACATGTTTTGTGTAACTAGCCCTCTAGAACCCATAGAGGCAGAAAGAGAAACCTACAAACTTAACAGCTATTGTAGCAAAATCCTATTTAAATATAAAAACAATTTCGCCTACTTCGTTACAATATTCTTAATTTTGGCATAACGAGATATCAAGGGGTGAGCAGTTGTAGTACCATATATGAACATAGGTAAACAGGGTAGACAGTATCTGTCATATAGTCTACTGGCGTGCAAAAAAAACAAAATGGGAATCATCAACGTAACATTAATCATGCTCCAATCATAGCATCAGGTTATTTAACCTCAAATGTTCAGTGATGCATTAACAAACAAAGTGCGGTTAGTGTCACTATACTCACATATCGGAGCGTTTATGTCAAACAAACAAAAAGACTAACGTTTCACTGAAAAATGTGATTGTAGGCGGAATCAGTGACAGCCATTTAAATTATAACAAACCAAGTGTTCAGTTGGGGTCCACGCTCCGGTTATCGATCAGAGCGTATCCTTCTTTCAAGAATGCCCGTTTACCTTTCTTTCTGGCTTCTTGGACCAGTGGCCATAGCTTCGCACGTGCCTCCCGGTCTTCTTTGGAGAAGTCTTCTTTGAAACGTATGTGCATGTCTTTACACACTCTCGCATCCTTTGAATTCTTCCAAACATCGTCCCGCACCATTCTCATCCCGAATTGAATGATGATTGCTCTCGGTGTGTTATGTGAGGTAGCGGGGTCACCTTTCCTTCCCAGCCGGTGAACGGTGTCAACGGTGTCACGCAGCCGTTCCGCTGACAATCGAACAACTCTCGTCAGTATCCCGATGACAACTTCTCTCGTGTTCTCTCCATCCTTTTCAGTGAGGCCAATCATCCTCAGATTCCACCTTCTTTTGTACCGGGTTTGCTTGGCACATGCTTCTTTCAAAAGGCTGTTTTCTTTCTGAAGGCCTCCTATTTTTCCCTTAAGCACGCAGATTTCCTCTCGGTTTTCTTTTGCTGCGGTTGTGTTAGCTTCAATACGTCTGTCGAAACTCTTCAAAAGTTCCATCTGCTTGTCCATTTTTCTGGTCAGAACTTGTACAGCTTGTAGAATTGCGGCGCCAGTGTTCGCGTCCCACGCTTTCCCTTTAGTGTTTCGGTTTCTTTGGATTCGGCTGTTTAACTGGTGTGTGATCCTTGTTAATTTTGCCTTCTTTGGAAGAGTGTTGCTCCGCTTCCATTTCTTCCTCAATGTCAAAATCATCACATGCCTCATGGAGAGCAGCCAAGTTGTAGTTATGGTCAGACATGGTTCCGAAAAAAGAAGAAAAAAAAACCCCAAAATGTTGTAATAGCTTACTTTTGTCACTTAATTGTGACCCTATATTGAATAGCTGTTAAGTAGAAGGGTTGTTACAGTAGTTTATCACATTTCTAGGACTAAAAAATGAATTTTTTTACCGGAGCCTGCAAAAAGTGCTGCCACTCACTCCGCCATCTTGAAAACCCCCTGTCCACCTGGCTCTTGCAGTTGGTGAAAAGCAACTGTGCTACCTGCGCCTCCGAACTGCGGCCGCCTTGGTCTCGTGAGATTATCGTTGCCCACGTGTGCATGACGTCAGAGCAAGTCGGGATCAAGTCGGACAAGAATCTAACCAGCATGCATTGGGCGGCGATCGCCGGTGATCGATTCTGCGCAGATCTGGCTCATCTCGAACGAGCCTAATGTGAGCAACGTGTCTGAAAGTTGTAGTCTCCTGGGGGTTCCGGCAAGATGGCGGGTTGAGCAGGGGTGTTTTTCTGAGCTCTTCACAAGTAGTCCCAAAGGATAGTTAGAAGTTGTTGAATGTCCACTCTGAAGTGTGGAAATGGATCCGAAACGTGTCATTAAACCAGCAACACTTAAAATGGATACAAAAGGAAGGAAATCCTCGCCTAACGTCGAAAGAATAGAAAACATACGTGAAGAGGAGCATGCCTATGCTATGGATGTATCTCTGCTAAATAAAAGGGACCGCCCTGCTAATGATTCTGCGCCGCCGACACCTACAAAGCAACCCGTGGAAAAGAAGGCCAAGTCAGCTGAAGTTGGTGAGAGTGATGAGGTCTCTAATAAGACCATTCTGGAGGCAATACTGGCCCTGGAAAAGAGAGTAGATGTAAAGCTAGCTGACTTAAGTGAGCGAACAAAACAAAGTAGCGCCATGATTGCTAGCTTAGCGAAGACCGTCCAGTTCAACACGGAGGTGCTGACAGAATGTAAAAAGAAAGTATACAAGATCTGGAGAAACAAAACGACCATCTTTGCAAAGAGAATATTGAGCTTAAGGAAAGAGTCAAAGAACAAGAAAGGTACAGGATGAGGTGGTGCCTCCGGATAAAAGGTTTGGAAGAGAAAAAAGATGAAGATATCCGTGCGCAGGTCATCCAAATCCTGGTTATGATTGCTCCGGATATGGGGTTGAAGCTGGAAGAAGCGGTGGACATTGTCCACAGAGTCGGAAAGAAGATATATAACAAGATCAGGCATATCATCGTTCTGTTCTCTAAAAGATGGGTGAAGGAAGAAATTTGGCGTCGGACCAAAAACTATTCGGTCTGTAAAGAGCAGGGCATCCGTTTTGGCGAGGTGCTTCCACGGGAGGATTGGGAAGAAAGATGGAGGTTGTGGCCATTAATTGAACAAGCAAGGCGGTCCGGTAAACTTGCTTTTTTTCGGGGTCCACATGGATACATCGACGGACGGCGGACTGGTGAGGACAGATGAAGCTGAAGGAACACTGTCTGTTTACGATCTTTAAAGTAGTGGAAACTTTTGGAGGGATGAAACTTTCCCCATAACCCTACGTTTTTTTTTCTTTCCCTTTATTGGTCTGAGGGAGTTAATCTAACTGCTATTAAACTAGCTTTTTTAGTTTTCTATTTCTGGTGCTCATGGTAAATGAGAGAATCTGTTCTGGTTCTTTGAATGTTAGGGGCTTGAAAGACATTATTTAAAAGAAAAAAAAGTTTTTTTGTTTTGTAAAGGGCAAAAATCTCATGGTTTGTTTTTACAAGAGACTCATTCTTCTGAAGCTGATGCAGCTTTTTGGACTAATCAGTGGGGAGACAAAATCTTATTTAGTCATGGCTCAATCTGGAGGGGTGGCGATATGCTTCAACAAGTTCCCTGGAGAAATATTGACTCATCGATCCGATGGAGAGGGACATTATTTGATGGTGGTTTTGAAGGTGGAAAATGTATTCTTTATAATAACCAATGTTTATGGTTATAATAATGATGCTCAAAACAAAATACTGATGGAAAATATCACACATGTGATTTTACAGCTAAAATGATTGTACCCTACTGATTACATCTTAGCAGGAGGTGACTGGAATATAGTACCAGATGAATGGGTTGATAGAATGCCTCCCAGATTATGGAAAGCACAGCAAAATGACATCGTAGAAAGTTTTATAGCAGACAACAGTTTGATTGATGCGTGGAGATTCCTTAACCCTGGGGTTAGGACATTTTCTTGGTTTAAGCCTTATGGAGAAAGCAAATCTAGGATTGATTACTGGTTGGTTAGTGATAACTTTCTGACATACGTTAAACAATCTCAAATTTCTAATGCGCCACTATCTAATCATTGTTTCATAGATCTCATTTTAGAACCTTCAGTGAGGGAAATCAGAAACAAAGGTTATTGGAAGTTCAATTCTAAGATGTTACAAAATGAGGATTAATGCATTAAGGTTAGGGAAATCATAAGAGCTAATGAAAATTATGATTCAATTGTAGGTTATGGTAGGTGGGAATTTACTAAATTTAAGATTAGAGAATTCACAATAAAATTTTGCAAGGAATTAAAATAGGGAAAAAAGACAATATGAAAGTAATTTATTGCGGGAAATTAATCAGTGTTGCAGTAATTTGGACCCAAGATGAAGTTGAACAAATCTCCGGGGACGGACGGGCTCACAACAAATTTCTATCAATTCTTTTGGAATGATGTGAGAAATTTACTATTTAAAGCGTTACAGGAATGTATAGAGAAGAAAGAACTGATGTCATCTATGAAACAAGGTTTAATCACTTTGATTCCTAAAGCTGGTAAAGACAAGAGAATCTTAGATAATTTGAGACCATTTACACTTTTGAATACTGACTACAAGCTACTTTCTGGAGTTGTTGCTACTAGGCTAAAGGGAGGTATGTCGACCATCATTGGTGAGACACAATCAGGTTTTCTGAAAGGAAAGTTGATTCACAACAACATTAGACTTGTTTTAGATTTACTTGAGTACAGCAATATTATTCATGATAGTGGGTTTATTTTATTCTTAGATTTTTATAAAGCGTTTGATTCTGTTGAACATCCTTTTATTTTGAAATCTTTACATCACTTTGGATTTGGTGAGAAATTTATGAACATAACTGGGATGCTATATTATGGAATCAATAGCTCGGTAGCTCTATGGCATGGCACCTGTCCTCGATTTGAGATTAAGAAGGGAATTCGTCAGGGTTGTAGCAGCACTCCACTTTTATTTATTATGGTAGCAGAAATGTTGTCCATTTTGATTCAAAATAGTCGTATTGAAGAGTTAGTTGTAAATGACAGACAAATTATCATAAGTCAGTTGGCTGACGACACAACTTTGTTTCTAAAAAATTAAAACCAAATCCCTTTAGCCTTACAAATTATCTACCATTTCTCAAGAGCTTCTGGTTTACAATTGAATTTAGATAAATGTGAAATTTTAGCACTTCATGATTATCCCTTGCAACCTCTATATAACATAAAGGTCAAGTCAGAGGTTAAATACTTGGGTATTGTTATTTCCAGGGATAAGACAACGTCAGACAAAATGAATATATGGAACAATATAGAAAAATGTAAATGAATCTTAAATAGGTGGCTGCAAAGAGATATCACTATTTTTGGGAGAGTTTTGTTATCTAAAATGGACAGCTTATCCAGACTTATCTACCCGGCTTTTTCCTTACCCATCTCTACAAACATGATCAAGGCCATAAACAAAATCAATTTTAATTTCATATGGAGAAACAAATGTCAGTACATAAGGAAAATTAATGGTTACCCCCTTGGAAATAACCGGGCGTGGCTGACGATGACGTCTCTTTATAACGTCTTTGACGTGCTGACGTTAATTTCGGGGCGGGGCTATATAGGCTTGTTTTTTCAGTGTTACGGCTTGAAAGAGCTCCATTTTGTGAAAGCAGTTGAAGCAGAGCACCGTCCCTGTGAAAAGGCGAAACCTAGAAACGACAAAAAAAGTCAAAGTTAGCCGACGAACTGCTCGATAACCAAGTCAGTATCCGAAAGGAAAGCAAATCTTATCGTATGTCCGATATCCAGAACCTCCAAACTTTTGGTAAGTAATTTATATCAAACTACCCGGTAACGTTAGACAAGGTGGGGGAAGGGCGAGTGCCAGCGAAGCTAACCGTCAAGCTTCGTGCCTGCGTCGAGTTTTTTTTCGCCTTTTAAAGGATTTGACTATTATAATGCTTTGATCCTCAAAGTAATCGATTCGACATTAACTTTGTAAGTCATGAAAGATTAAATGTATACATTTGACATTATTTTCGTGTTCATTTTATCCGACTAGCAGGCCTTTGCTAAATCTGCCGCCATTAGGCCTGAATTGTGCTACTAACGCGTTAGCTTATTCTTCATACGTGTTCGCGTCGACACGAAAATCGTATGCCTGATTAAAAGAAATATCCATATAACATTCATTCCAATTGGTTATACTCTTTTTAGGAGTCGATTCACACTCTAAAAATTAAAGTTGCAGTGTCATGACTGATGTTAATTCCCGACCAATCCTGTTTGCCATCTAAAGGGTGCCGCTCAGCAGTAGGCTAGCTAGTCTCCAATAAGCTGTTAATCTTATATTTAGCTTGTACGTCTGCGCAGTTCTTCATCCGAAAAATTAAACTTTCAAAGAATCTGCCAGATGTCAAAACAGGGGAGAAAGTGCTGATTTTATAGTGCGGTAGGATAAAATGTGGCATTCAATGTGAATGACTAAACTATTAGGTAAAGATGCTTGATGGTTAAGATGAACTGTGACTAGCACTCAATCTGTTTGAAAATTGTATTGTTGTCTTTATTGTCTTTTACAACTCCCTCCTCCAGACCCCTTTGCTGATGCAACTAAGGGTGATGACCGCCTCCCAGCTGGGACAGAGGACTATATCCACATAAGAATCCAACAGCGGAACGGCAGGAAGACCCTCACCACTGTCCAGGGCATTGCCACTGACTATGACAAGAAGAAGCTAGTCAAGGCCTTCAAGAAGGTACCACAGAAATAAGCAATAGCCGTCTCAGTTGGTGGTTAATACGGTTTTGTTTTACAGTATGCTGCCAGCTTTTACCAAATGCTACTGCAGCGAGATGTGTTTTCAGGCCCCTGTTAACACTGACTAATTGTATTTGCTATTCTTTTTTTCTTTTAAACCCTAACAGAAGTTTGCTTGCAATGGGACAGTGATTGAGCACCCAGAGTATGGTGAAGTGATCCAGCTTCAGGGAGACCAACGCAAGAATATCTGCCAGTTCCTCATCGAGGTAAGTATTGATGATAAAACAAAATTTGCTGCACTTGTGCGACTCTACAGGAGTTTCCTGCATATGTGGAACAGTGCTGACTTGAGGCACAGACTGAAGGTCAGAGGTCATTTTCCTTTATTTGATCTCTTGTTTTCTTTGTAGATTGACCTGGCCAAGGAGGAGCAGCTCAAAGTCCACGGCTTCTAGAAGCTGCTAGCAGCCCTCTCCCCTTCTTTCCTAGAAGGCCATTAAACTCCCTCTCCTCCTATGTGCTGCTGTTCCTCTTCCTCCCCCCTCTCCCCCCTTGCAACCCCACCAGCTCCTATTAGCTAACACGTGAATTACCTCTCCCAAACATGGGATTCTGTAACACCACCACCCCCCTACAACACCAGGGGGCAGG